>NC_077227.1:734600592-734853092 GCF_027887165.1 Monodelphis domestica
TGGCCTGGGAGTAAAGAAAGCCTGGAGCCTGGCACACTTACCAGTTCCCTCAGGGGACTCTTAGCAAGTGACTTTTCCTCTGTTTGTAAAATGATTTTCTTCCCCTGTTAGAAGGTAAGCTCTCTGACAACAAGGACTATCTTGCTTTTTATATTTGCTTAGCCCAATGCCTGGCATAAAAGAAATCCTTAACTAATGCCTTTTCATGCATTAACAGTCATAATGTTTACAGTATTGCATGATATTAATTCTAAGAGGGGAGGTAAGAGTTTTACATTTAAAAAAATTTAAATAATATACATGAATAGTTTTTTAACCTTTAAACACTGTATATATTGCTATTTTTTTAAACCCTTACTTTCTGTCTTGGAATTAATATTGTGTATTGGTTCCAAGGCAGAAGAGTGGTAAGAGCTTGGCGATGGGGGTCAAGTGACTTGCCTAGGATCACACAGCCAGGAAGTGTCTGGGGCCAGATTTGAACCCAGGACCTCCCGTCTCTAAGCCTGGCTCTCCATCCACTGAACCACCCAGCTGCCCCCTATATTGCTATTCATGTTATTATTATCTGTACTTCCTAAAAAACAAAGCCTTTGTCTCTTTTCCCCTCTCTCATTTGCAGACTAATAGGGTTTATAAGAACTTAGAGTTTATAAAAACTGAACCCCAGACTTGTTGGATGATTATTGGGCAACTGGCCCTTGTCAGATCGTGGCCTGACCTACAAAGCTGAAGTTTTGGGAAACACATTAGTCATCACATATTCAGGTGAGGTCTCTCACCAAAAGAACCTAACTCTGAAATAGGGAGAGTTGTGGGAAGAAAAAGGTTCCATCTCAGCTCTCCTACCTTCACTCTGGGAAGTGGTGGGTAGCAGAACCAAAGTCTTGAGAAAAAAGAACTGGAAAGAATTATAGTAGTCCCCATCTAAGGATTTTTATCTAAGACGGGACAGAATTTCTCCAGCAAGGACTGCCACTGAACCTGAAGCTGGGTGTGGTAGAGACTAGGTTTCTCATGGAGGAATAGCCCTAGGGAGTCCAGCTGCTTTGCCCATCTAGTGCAGATGTTACACCCATCAGTAAACTTGGTAAAGACTTTGCACAGGAAGAAGAGACACTGAGGCCCTGCATTTCTAGAGAGAAAAGACATTGAAGTCTGTCGTTCCAAAATTCTGAGTTGCTTTGGTTACATGTTTTAACCTACACATGTATCTTCTTATCATTATACTTTAAGGATGAACCCACCACCAATGTTGGATACAGGAGAATAAGAGTAGTCTCTCATCCCATAAATATCCTTAATCTACTGACAAGCTGCCACAAAGGGACCTAGAGAAAGTCTCAAATAAGCAAATAGTCAGAATACTACAGAAAGTACTGCTCTTTGTACCAAGTAGGTTTTCAAAAAGATAATAATAAATAAAACATACAATGGATGGTAGTGGAAGACATAACAGATTTTTGTTAAGTGGGGGTGGGAGGGTTACTTGATGCAAACTCCAGAAATTATACCTAATAATGAAACAGATGGCAAACATAATACTAATACCTTGGATGATTCTAAAAAAAGGAGATGGACATACTTAGATTGGAATTCTTAAAAGTCATTTTTTAACTAATCGATCTGAATTCACGACATACCAATTACAGTAAAATAGAGTCATCTAAAAAGGTAAGATATGTGCTATAGCAATCATGAATGAATGCATTTTCTCGCTGCATTTGACAAAATACTTAAATTATTTTAGGACTTGAACATAGTACATGGCAATCGATGTTACAATATAAAAACCATAGAAGAAAAAGCCAAACTATCAAAGGATGTCAGTCTTGGTAGGGAAAGGCACCTTATATGCAGAAGAAGCTTGAGAAAACAGAAAATGAGATTCATATGTATCTGGAACATGCAGTAGAAAACTTGAATGATATGTTGTCCTTTTTAACAATTGCCCAACAATAACAAAACAAACTTTTAGAAAGGAATCCAGGAAATGGAAGTTTAGTGGGAAGGAAATTCCCCTCCCCATTATGACCCTTTGTTTGACATCATCAACCAGGGACCTGAAGATCTTTTACCACTGAGATATGCAAGTATAGACAAACCTTCAGAGAAAGGAAGTTGAAACCAACAAGATGGGAAACTGATCCCACAGGGACTGCTCCCCTGGGGGATGCTAGGCAAATTAAGGAACTATGATTGGTTCCTGAGAAGTGATGTGGGAGAGCCAGTGGTTGGAGAAAACTGCTTATGAGGCTAAACCAAGGCACTTCTCAAGCTCTCTCACACTCTTCTAGCTGGAACTTGGAACCTGAAGGAACCCCCGTTGGTGGCGAGCTTCAATCCATCAAACAGCAAATAGGGTACTCAGTTAAGCTACTCTCTACCTCTTTCCTACATTTCTCCCTCTTTACTATCACCACTTTGATTTAAAAAAGCTACTAAAGCTACTAGCAGTCTCATTATTTAATTTTAACTATTACAATTGGTAAGTGAAAGCAAAAATGGAAAGGTTAAAGTGGCCTGTGGGGTCACAAAGCAGAAGGCCAAAATAAACAATTCAACATCCATTTTTTTAAATGTGATTACAGAAACTAGAGAGCTAAAAATTTTAAAAAGATTGAATGCTAGAGAAGGGGAAGTGGAAGGTTTCCATTTATCTATACAGTGACCAGAAACCAAACATAGAAAGTACAACTTAGATCAAAAGAGAAACAGAAAACTTATGGACCATCAATATAATCCTTTACTTCAAGAGAGGTAACTAAATTGATTCTCTGCAAACCTAGGAAGTGGAACAACCAGAGAAGATCCATAATCAGTGACTCAGTGACTCATGAATTACTAGCAAGGCAGCTTCTTCCCAGGCTGATCCCACTCTTCTTAACAGATTGCATCATATATCTATTACCAAAAGATGAAAATATCAGTGACTCCTTCAAATATAGGCTTTATACAAAGCCTTTACTTTAAAAAAAAACCTATAAAAACATCTATAAGAAAATAAAACATTGGATGAGAACTATAATTAGGGTTCCACAAAGCCCCAGGTGTGAAGGTAACTTATTGTCAGTTCAGTAATTATTTAACAAAATATTATAAAATTTATATTTCTTTTGTTGATTACAATAAAACCTTTGACTCGGTTCCACACTTATCACTTATTCAGGTACTACAAATAAATAAAATCGAGCCACATACAAGTTCTAGACTGATTCGTACATGGAGAGCTCTTCTCTATTTCCAACATACCATTTGTGACTGACACAATTATATAAAAAACAATTGATATAAATGTAGAACTTTCCAGGAAGACAGTTTAAGTCCATTATGATTCTATCTAGTTTATTGTCTCTCTTAAAGAGCTAAGAAGGGCTTCCAAATTAAAGCAGAAATAGAACTAAACCATCTTAGTAATCATACATTATCCATGGATGATGTCAAGCTAGATTCGCTAGTCAAAAACACATGAAACAGACTTCCAGATCACGTGAGCAACAAGATGGAGGACTTCTCAAACATTTCCAAAATAGGTCTTATATACCAAACATAAAGCAATATCAGCTGTTTCCATGGTATAGGATATCCAGAATACCAAAAAACAAAAGGGGGGGGGGGTTAAAGTCCCCCTGTGGGCATCTGGTGGCTCAGTGGATTGAGAGTCAGGCCCAGAGACCAGAGGTCCTGGGTTCAAATCTGACCTCAGACACTTCCTAGCCATGTGACCCTGGGCAAGTCACTTGACCCCCATTGCCTACCCCTTACTACTCTTCTGCCTTAGAACCAATACACAGTATTGATTCCAAGATGGAAGGTGAGGGTTTAAAAAAAGTCCCCCCCCAAACCCAAGAAATTTACCCTGAGTTCATTTAGTACCCCTTCCACACTCACCCCCATGCTACTAGCAGCAAGAATGCACTAGCAGACCCAAGAGCACAACACAGGCTTACATTAAAACCCACCCCTCAAAAGGACTTACTTGTACAAAGATATTTATGGCAGCTCTTTTCGTAGTGGCAAAGAATTGGAAATCAAAGGAAGGTCCATCCATTGGAGCATGGCTGAACAAATTTTGGCACGTGTTGGTGATGGAATATCCTTGTGCTATAAAGAATAATAAGCCAGAGGATGTCAGAAAAAGCTGGAAAGATCTGCAGGAACTAATGCAGTGAAATAAGAAAAACCAGAACATTGCCCACAGTAGCAGCAATATTGGACGATGATTATCTTTGAAAACTTGGCTCCTCTCAGCAATGCACTGAATGGGGACAATTCTGAAAGAAAGGAAATGCTCTCCACCCCCAGAGAAAGAACCCTTGGAGTCAGCCTTCATATCGGTGTATTTACGGTTTTCTTCTGGGCTCTGGATCATGTATGAGTGTGCTCTTACAACAGTGACCAGGACCAAAAGTCTGCCATGAGTTGCATAGGAGCAAAACTTCCCTGCCAGGTCAGAGAATGGAGGACTGGTCATGAAGCAGGACACTGTGGGGGGGAGTACCAGGCCTGAGGGAAGAGCATCCAGCATCCAGCTGAGACCAGTTCTGACCACCTGAAAGTCAGTTGGATCAAAAACTTAGATAGGTGAACTATGAATTACCCAGGATGGGAGGAGGCTGAGACACTGTGAGATCCAGACCCCAGCAAAATCACGATCATTGGGGAAGGAGTTAGGAAGTGAGTAATAGGGGAAGTAATAGGGAAAATAAGCAAGGGGGAAAACAAAAAGTGCCAAAGATTTCAGGGAAAAGAAAACTTTTCAAAGACCTTACGTCTAAACAGATACATCAACAGGAAAAATAGCAACAATCGAAGGAAATATGACCTCCAAGTCTCATAAACACATTCAGTCATCTATAAACACAGACTGGAAATGAAGGAAAATGATCCAACACTTGATGGGACAGGACTCTAGAATTAGAGGAGAACCTGGAACCATAATATGCATCCCTGAGTGGTTTAAAAAAGGAATGACAATTATAAGAGCAGAATTTTTGTCTAACACAGCAAAAATAATAAGCAGGATAGAAAAACTTGAATCTGCAAAGGCCAATGATAAAAAAAAAATCCCCATATATTCCAAAATATCTGTGCTTTTTCTCAAGGTTCCCAAAGAATGCTTAGGAAAGACAGAGCCTGAGGGCTTCTTGTTGGAATTCAGTGGCCACAAGGATCTAAGAGCTAAGGTGATAATTATAAAGACCTTGGTCTCCTCCAGGCAAAATAGGGGGCACAGAAAGATAGCAAAGAGAAGGCTGTGGCCAAATATGTGGAGATTTATAAGCATCCTGAAGTCAAAGCTGAATGGGAAGAATGTGTTTAAAGCAACTGATACCTTTGTAATGCCAGTCTTGTGGTGTTCTTTTAGAAAAGACCATAGCTGGGGGCAGCTGGGTGGCTCAGTGGATTGAGAGTCAGGCCTAGAGATGGGAGGTCCTAGGTTCAAATCTCACCTCAGACACTTCCCAGCTGTGTGACCCTGGGCAAGTCACTTGACCCCCCATTGCCTAGCCCTTACCATTCTTCTGCCTTGGAGCCAATACACAGTATTGACTCCAAGATGGAAGGTGAGGGTTAAAAAAAAGAAGAAGAAGAAGAAGAAAAGACCATAGCTGAGCCCAGGTGGTACAATGGATAGGGCATGAGCCTGTTCCTGACTATGAATCTGACTTCAAACAGGAGGCAGGTCACCTAAACTTTCTCAACCTCAATTTCCTCATCTCTCAAATTGGAATAATACCCTCATTTTATAGTTGAGAAAACTAAGGCAAATAGGTTAAGTGAATTGTCCAGGGTCACACAGCTAGGAAGTGAGGTAGTATTTGATTGAACTCAAGTACCGATGTCCCAGGATTGTTGTGATGATCAAATGAGGTTAGGTTTGTAAATTGCTTTGCAAACCTTAAAGTACCACATAAATGCTAACTATTATTATTACTTGTATCCAAAAAAGAACCCACATAATATTAACAAAACATAGAGGCCAACTCTCTTATTTTATAGATGAGGAAAGTGAGGCACAGGATAATCGAGAATTGTCCAGTGGCTGAGTTTTTACTTCCAAGCCCAGTGAACTTCTAATCCAATTAAGCCCAAAAAATATTTATTTTAAATTATTATTTACATTTAAAATATTAAATACCTACCTTTATTTTTTTTAAACCCTTACCTTCCGTCTTGGAGTCAATACTGTGTATTGGCTCCAAGGCAGAAGAGTGGTAAGGGCTAGGCAATGGGGGTCAAGTGACTTGCCCAGGGTCACACAGCTGGGAAGTGTCTGGGGCCAAATTTGAACCCAGGACCTCCCATCTCTAGATCTGGCTCTCAATCCACTGAACTACCCAGCTGCCCCCAATACCTACCTTTATTAAGCATCCCTTAATGGTCAAGTGATCATCCTGTCTCTGCTTGAAGACCTCCATGGTGGGAGGACTCACTACCTTCTGGGAAAGCCCAAATGAGATAATATATGCAAAGTGCTGCATAAAGGTTACCCACTAATGATTATTACTGTTGTTAGAAATATTTTTCACTGTTAGGAGAATTTTCCTGACTTCTAAGACAAAATCTGTCTTTCTAGATTTTTTGAAGCATCCAAAAAACATTTATTAAGCAAAGCAAATCTAATTCTTTTTCCACAGGGCAGCCCTTCAGGTACCTGATGACCTCATTCATGGTACCCTGAAGTCTTCTTGTCTCCCAAGGAAACATTTTTCAAGCAAATCTTCTAATGCCATGATTTTGAAGCTTTCCACCATCCGAGGCATCTCCTGAGTGACCCTCTGTTTAGTGGTATGGGAGAGACCAGTAGAGTATTGCTACCCTCTCTACTCTTTGCCTAGAAGCAGCTAGGAAATACAATAGAGAAAGATCTTGACATATAATCAGGAGCACTTGAGTTCAAATACTGCCTCACTTTCTAGCTGTGTGACCCTGGACAATTCACTTAACCTATATGCCTTAGTTTTCTCAACCATAAAATGAGGGTGATAATATCATCTATGTGTATGTATCACAAGAATCAAATTAGATAACATTAGGGAAGAATTTGTTTCTTTGTTTTTCTACTCAGATACCTTCATTATACTTTTTTTTTAACATTGATAGCTCTGCAAAATGTGTTCTCCACCTAATCTTTTCCCACAATTTCTACATCAAGAAATAAAATATTTTGTTCAAATAAGATAATATGTGTAAAGTTCAAGGCACTTAGTAAGCACTTAATTAAAGGGCTGGTTAATTTGATTGAGTAAACAATTCAAAATTCAATAAATATATATTAAGCAACTATTATTTGACAGGTTGTGCTAAGCACTGGGGATAAAAAAAAGAAAAAAGGATGTGGGCAAATGTTAATTCCTATTTTCAAAGTACTTACAATCTAATGGGAGAGACGCCATGAATAAAAGTATTTAATATCCCATCCCTCCAAATGACTTCTTGGACCAAAATTAGAAGGGAAGTAACAAATTGGGGAAAAATCTTCATAACAAAAACCTCTGACAAAGGTCTAATTACTCAGATTTATAAAAAGCTAAATCAATTGTACAAAAAGTCAAGCCATTCTCCCATTGATAAATGGGCAAGGGACATGAAGAGATAATTTTAAGATGAAGAAATCAAAACTATTATTAAGCACATGAAAAAGTATTCTAAATCTCTTATAATCAGAGAGATGCAAATCAAAACCACTTGTACCACCTCAAATGTAGCAGATTGGCTAACATGACAGCAAAGGAAAGTAATAAATGCTGTAGGGGATGTGGCAAAGTTGGGACACTAATGCATTGCTGGTGGAGTTGTGAATTGATCCAACCATACTGGAGGGCAATTTGGAACTATCCCCAAAGGGCTCTAAAAGACTGTCTGCCCTTTAATCCAGCCATAGCAATGCTGGGTTTGTACCCCAAAGAGATAATAAGGAAAAAGACTTGTACAAGAATATTCATAGCTGCACTCTTTGTGGTGGCCAAAAATTGGAAAATGAGGGGATGTCCTTCAATTGGGGAATGGCTGAACAAATTGTGGTATATGTTGGTGATGGAATACTACTGTGCTCAAAGGAATAATAAAGTGGAGGAATTCCATGGAGACTGGAACAACCTCCAGGAGTTGATGCAGAGTGAAAGGAGCAGAACTAGGGGAACATTATACACAGAGATGGATACACTGTGGCACAATCAAATGTAAAGGACCTCTCTACTAGCAGCAATGCAATGATCCAGGACAATTCTGAGAAACCTATGAGGAAGAACACTCTCCACATCCAGAGGAAGAACTGTGGGAGTAGAAACACAGAAGAAAAAACAACTCCTTGATCACATGGGTTGGTGGGGGATATGATTGGGGATATAGACTCTAAACAATCATGCTAGTGCAAATATCAATAATATGGAAATAGTTCTTGATCAATGATACATGAAAACCCAGTGGAATTGCATGTCGGCTGTGGTAGGGAGGTAGGGTTAGGGGAGGGAAAGAACAGTAATCTCTTAACCATGGAAAAATATTCTAAATAAATAAAAATTTCCAAAACTTAAAAAAAAAAGATTACTTAGTATTTATTTGTATCTTTTTTTTTAACTTGCTAATCTGTATAGAATATGAACTTGGGTCCAGAGAACATTTCATTTTTGTCTTTGCATACTCAGCCCCCCAGATGGTGCCAGTCATGTAACAGGCTTTTAAATACTTGTTGAAGGAAACTGATGGCCAAGAAAGTATTTGAAAGAATACAACAAGGATGATGAAGGGGCTCTAGTCTAAGCCAGATGAGAATCAATAGGAGCAAAGGCTCTGACTCTATTGTGCATGGGCCCCCTTTGGCAGTGTCTAGTAAAGCTTATGGAATTCTCAGAATAATGTTTTTAATTGCACAAAACAGAATTCATAGGATTATCAAGGAAACTGATTCCATTGAAATACAATTATTAAAATATTATTTTAAAAAACAAGATCAGAAAACTGAACAGGGATAAAAAGAAATGTACCTTCTTCTCAGTAGCACATGGTACTGTAAAAATTAAAATTAATCTCAATAATAAAATTATTATATTTTAGGAGATTTATTAATGATCATTAGAAATAAAGGAACAAAGAGGATACAAAATAAAGACCATGTGCCCATGGCTGATTAGTCAAGTTCAAACCCAAATCACCACCACCACCATGCTTGCTGCCCACCAAAGAGAGAGGGCCAGCAGGCCCATCCACTCAATTTATTTCCTGTCTACAGGAAATAAGATAAGAAATCAGTGAGCCCCTGGTAAATATAGTTCTTTTTTAGGGTAACAGATTTTCAATTATACAGTACATATACAATTGACCATGTACTCAGGCATAGAAATATTGCAAACAAATGCAGAAAAGCAGAAATAATAAATGCGCTTTTTCAGATCATAATGCAGTAAAAATAATTAACAAGGGTCCATGGAAAGACAAATTTAAAATTAATTGGAAACTAAATAATCTAACTCTTCAAAACATTTGGGTCAAAGAAGAAATCATAGAAACAATTGCAGACTTCATTAAAGAGAATGACAATGAGAAAACATCATATCAAAACCTATGAGATACAGCCAAGCAGTACACTATAGCTGAGTGCCTATACCAACAAAATAGAGAGGGAGGAGATCAATGAATTGGGCTTGCAACTTAAAAAATTAGAAAAAGAACAAATTGAAAATCCCCAGATAAAACTAAATTGGAACTCCTAAAAATTAAAGGAGAAATTAATCAATTTGAAAGTAAAAGAACTATTAAACTAACAAATAAGACTAGAAGCTGATATTTTGAAAAAACAAATAAGATAGACAAAATACTAGTTAACCTAATTTAAAAAAAGAAAGAAGAGAATCAAATTAACAGTATCAAAGATGGAAAGGGTGATCTCACCTCTAATGAAGATGAAATTAAGGTAATTATTAAGAATTACTTTGCTTAATTATATGGCAACAAATATTACAATCTAGGTGAAATGAATGAATATTTACAAAATATAAATTGCCTAGATTAACAAAAGAGGAAATAGAATACTTAAATAATCCCATCTCAGAAAAAGTACTTGAACAAGCCATCAAGGAACTTCCTAAGAAAAAATCCCCAGGGCCAAATGGATTCACAAGTGAATTCTAACATTTAAAGAATAAATAATTCCAATACTATACAAATTATTTGACAAAAGAAGCAATGAAGGAATTTTACCAAATTCCTTTTATGACACAAATATGGTACTGATTCCAAAGTGTTAATTTTATGGTTGGACTGAATATTTAATTGGTTGCCAGGGATTTAATTTCTAAATCCCAAAAATGAATTACTAAAGTCAAATGGAATTTATGGTAGTTTATTTTATTATAATGGGAAGATATTAAGAAAGAGAAAAGGGGAGAGAGAGAGAGAGAGAGAGAGAGAGAGAGAGAGTGCTCTACCTTCCTCTGAACCAGGTAGCAATTCTAAGGCCCTAGCCAGGGGAAAGGAGTTTCAAGACAATGGGCCTCTCTTGGAGGCTCACACATCTAGGAAGGGAAAGGAAGGAAATCAGCCTTTACACTCACCATAGTGACCGTCTAAAAGGAAAGCAGTCTGAAGTCTCCTGCATGAACTCCTCCAGGGTCGAGTTCCACAGCCAAGTTTGAGTGTCTGTCTTCTTCTCCAAGTATCTGTGTTCACTCCAAGTGTCTCCCTTCAAGTGTGTCTGTATCTCCCTGTTTCCACTTTTAAAGACCTTTTTCTCTTGTGTCACTTCCTCTAAATTTTTACATCTACCAATCACAGCTGATGCTCCACTCCAGGACTGCCCACTCTTTCACACGTGGGTCACAGACCTCCCACTCAATGTATGAAATGGGTGTTCACATCTTTTTATGGTTAAAATCCCAAATGGATAGATCTTCATACTCAACTTTAAGTACTGTGTTTACACTTTGGGGATTAAAATCTAAAAATAGACAGGGGATTACAATTTAATCTTCACAATCAAGGAAGAGCTAAGTACCTTCATTGTTACAATCAGGGGAGAGCTAAATCCAATCTTCACCAAAGCCAGACAGACCAAAAACAGAGAAAGAAAACTACAGACTAATCTCCTTAATGAACATAGATACAAAAATCTTAAATAGAATACTAGCAAAAAGACTCCAGCAAATTATCTCTAAGATTATTCACTATGATCAGATAAGATTTTTACCAGGAACGCAAGGATGGTTTAATATTGGGGAAACCATCCACATAATTGACCATGTCAATAACCAAACCAACAGAAAAAGCCTTTGACAAAATATGACACCTATTCCTATTGAAAACACTAGAAAGTATAGGAATCCAAGGACCATTCCTCAAAATAATAAACAGTATATAATTAAAACCATCAACAAGTATCACTTGCAATGGAGACAAGTTAGAAGTCTTCCCTATGAGATCAGGAATAGAGCAAGAATGTCCTTTATCGCCTCTATTATTTAATATTGTTCTAGAAATGCTAGCGATAGCAATTGGTGAAGAAAAAGAAACTGAAGGGATTAAAATAGGCAACAAGGAAACCAAACTATCACTCTTTGCAGATGATATAATGGTTTACTTAAAGAATCCAGAAAAATCACTAAAAGACTAGTAGAAATAATTAACAAGTTCAGCAAAGTAGCAGTATACAAGATAAACCCACATAAATCATCAACATTTCCACATATTTCCAATATAATTCAGCAGTAAGAGTTGGAAAGAGAAACCCCATTTAAAATCACTTTAGACAATATAAAGTATTTAGGAATCTATCTGCCAAGACAAACAGAGGAATTATATGAACACAACTACAAAACTTTTCACAGAAATAAAACTGGATCTAAACAACTGGAAAAACATTAATTGCTCCTGGGTAAGATGAGCTAATATCTTAAAAATGAGAATCCTACCCAAATTAGTCTACTTATTCAGTGTCATACCTATCAAACTACCAAAACACTTTTTTATAGAATTAGAAAAAATTAGAACAAAGGTCATCTGGAAGAACAAAAGATCAAGAATATCAAGGGAAATAATGAAATAAAAAATGTGAAGGATGGGGGCCTAGCAGTACCACATCTTAAACTGTATTATAAAGCAGTGGTCATCAAAACAATATGGTAATGACTGAGACATAAGAGTGGATCAATTCCATCAATGGAATAGACCAGGGATAAATGACCTCAGCAATCTAGTATTTGATAAACCCAAAGACCCAGCTTTTGGGACAAAAACTCACTATTTGACAAAAACTGCAGGGAAAATTGGAAAACAGTATGGGAAAAATTGGGTTTAGAGCAACATCTTATATTCTGTGGCAAGATAAATTCAAAATTGGTGTATGACTTAAATATAAAGAGTAAAATCATAAATAAATTAGGTGAATATAGAATAGTATACCTGTCAGATCTGTGGGAAAGGAAGGAATTTAAGACTAAGCAAGAGATAGAGAATATTGCAAAATTTAAAATTAATTACTTTGATTATATCAAATTAAAAAGGGTTTGTATAAACAAAACCAATGCAACCAATATTAGAAGGAAAGTAACAAACTGGGAGAATATTTTTATAACAAAACTCTGACAAAGGTTTAATTTTCCAAATATATAAGGAACTAAGTCAAATTTACAAAAAAAAAAAAATCAAGCCATTCCCCAATTGACAAATGATTAAGGGATATGAATGGGCAGTTTTCACATGAAGAAATCAATACCATCAATAAGCACATGAAAAAGTATTCTAAATCCCTCTTGATTAGAGAAATGCAAATTAAAACAACTCTGAGGTACCACCTCACACTTAGCAGACTGCCCAATATGGCAGGAAAGGAAAGTGATAAATATCGGAGGGCATGTGGCAAAACTGGGGCACTAATACATTGCTGGTAGAGTTATGAACTGGTCCAACCATTCTGGAGGGCAATTTGGAACCATGCGCAAAGAGCTTTAAAAGAATGCCTACACTTTGACCCAGCCATATCACTGCTGGGTTTGTACCCTAAAGAGATAATAAGGAAAAAACTTATACAAAAATATTTATAACCAGGCTCTTAATGGTAGCAAAAAAAATTGAAAAATGAGGGGATGCCCTTCAATTGGGGAATGGCTGAACAAATTGTGGTATATGTGGGTGATGGAATACTATTGTGCTCAAAGGAATGATGAGCTGGAGGGATTCCACGTGAACTGAAATGACCTCCAGGAATTGATGCAGAGTGAAAGGAGCAGAGCCAGGAGAACATTGTACACAGAAACTGATACATTGTAGCACAATTGAATGTAATTGACTTTGCTACTAGCAGCAATGCAATGACCCAGGACAATCCAGAGGAACTTATGTTGTCCACAATCAGAGAAAGAAATGTGGGAGCAGAAATGCATTAGAAAAATATGTGATTGATCATATAATGTGGTGGTGATACAATTAGGATTTTAATGTTAAAGAATCACTCTACTGCAAATATGAATAAAATGGAAATAGGTTTTCAACAATAATATATGTATAACCCAACAGAACTGCTTGTCAGATTCGGGAAGGGGGAGGAAAGAGCTGGTGGGGAGGGGTCATGAATCATGTAACCGTGAAAAAATATTCTTTTTTTTTTAAACATTATTTTATTTGGTCATTTCCAAACATTATTCATTGGAAACAATGAATCATTTTCTTTTCCTCCCTCCCCTACCACCTCTCCCCTAGCTGATGCATGATTCCACTGGGTATCACATGTGTTCTTGATTCGAACCCACATGAAAAAATATTCTAAAGAAAAAAAATAAAATTAAAAAAAACAAGGTCACAGACCTCAAGTTAAGATCCCCTAATGAAAGAAAATGTCTGACTTTGAGAGAAAGTTGGGTAAAGATGGGTTAAAATATGACAGATTTCTTCAATTATGTGAAAACAGGAGTATGCTAGTAAATATTTAACAACTGGATCTTCAGGCATGTGGGGGGAGTACCAATTACATACTTTTAAGTTCATGCTGCATTGTTAACAATTTTTTCTATCTTTTTCTTAAGTCTTGACAGTCAATTACCCAATCAATTAATTTGTATGGTTTGCGAATCTCTGTGGTATAAGAGGCTCACACTGAAAATTTAACAATCAGCTTTTAGAAGCTGATCAGTAAGGCTCTACTAGACCCCTTGTTTGAAGGGCTGGCCTCCATGATCAGGTTTAGATTTATTCTGCCACAAATAGCAGCATTGGTTGGAAACTGAAAAGAGGAAAATTTAGACTTGGTATCAGGGAAAACAAGCAGCCCCAAAGTAGAGTTGGCAGCCTTAGAAAGAGGTGGGTGCCCCCTCACTGGAGGCTTTCCAAAGACTGGAAGGCCACTTCTCAGGGATACTGCAGACTCCCATGGGGCCTTAGTGGGGGGTTTGAGGGCCACTGAGGTCCCTTCCAGCGTCAAGGATTTGTGACTGTGGGAAATGAATCCTCTGAATGGGAGAAGGACATAGAGTGTCATTGAGGGATTATAATCTCCTAGTTTTATTGCTGCAAGACCCCTCAGAGGCCATTTGATCCAACCCTCTCATTTTACAGATGAGGAAACTGAGGCCCAAATCAGTCAGTTTCACAGACAGCAAATGTCTCTGCCTGACCAGGGCTAATCATTATAACAGAGTAAGCCCACAGGAAAACTACAAGAGACAGACTCCTAGAAAAGCAAATGTGGAGGTGTTCATTTAGTCATTTAGAGACTTCGCTGAAGCACCTGGGTTCCACTATGTGGTTTGTCTTTTTAATAAAACTGGGCTTCCCCTCTTTTTTTATTAGCCCAGCACAATTTAGCATCTGTTTTTTCCAGGAGCCAGCTATCAAACTGCCAGAGAGAGGCCCACCAGAGTAGACATCCGTCCGCATTCCCCTAGTTCCCTGGGGCCCCCAAAACCACAGGTGTCCGGCTTGGCTTCTCCAGGCCAGAAGAGAACCCATCAGTGCCCACCAAGAAATAGATGGAACCAATTAGGACCAGGGAAACATTTGGGGTCCCCCTGACCCTTCCAGGTGGCAAGGCTTAAGCTCTCTCCCTTCAGGAACAAGGCCTAGTCTGTCCCACCCCCAGCTTATTTCTTTCTCCTTTTTTCATTTATTTGGCTCCAGTGGCCTCTGGGCTGCCAAATATGTTTGTTTACCTATGCATTTCCTGGTGCTGGAAAAGTCACAGATAGTGAGCTGGGAGGAGAAGGGCATGAGATACTGGAGCTTGGATGGATGGGGAGTTGGGGGTACAGCTGTTCCATCTGACCTGGGAGCCTTTATCCCCCAAGGGAACAACTCCACACCCCATCCAGGGCTACATCTGGAGGCCACATCTGGGAGCAGTGACTTCCCTGGCTTTTTCCAGGAGGGGGAGCAAGGATGGATGTGTGTGGAGGGAAGAGGAGAGAGAAAAAGAGAGGGGAGTGGGGCAATTCCTTCCAGACCACCCAGGAAGCTGCAGTCCAAATCTAAACCAAAACTTGCCACCCCTTCTACATTCTCTGCTACCTCCCCCTGAGTCATGGTCTCAGCTGGTAACTGCATTCTCTCCATGAT
This sequence comes from Monodelphis domestica, assembly GCF_027887165.1. Classification (NCBI taxonomy): domain Eukaryota; kingdom Metazoa; phylum Chordata; class Mammalia; order Didelphimorphia; family Didelphidae; genus Monodelphis; species Monodelphis domestica. The sequence continues at coordinate 734,616,136 of NC_077227.1, forward strand.
GGATCATATACTGCTATCTCTCTGCTTTTCTCTTGGTTCTCCTCCTATATCTCTGACATCTACATTGCCTCCTTTACTTTCTGTAGTGAAAATGCCTCTGCACTGTAAGGAATAAATTTTAATGGTTTGACTAAAATATATGAAAATTACAAATAATAATGGTGGTTGTCAATTCAAAGTATTATTGCTCAAAGTCAAAATGACTTTAATAGCTTTTATTTACAAAGAAGTGGAAAGAGTGAAAGCAGAGAAATACAAAAGGATAGAGAAGACATTAGCCTCTCTAACTAAATATTGCTCCAATGCTCAACTCAGCCAGGACTTGTTGATCTTCAACCAGATTGAAACTCTCTCCAGAAGACAGGAAGGGAAAGCCAGCTATCCACTCACCCAAATTCCCTCCAAGAGGCAGGTCAAGACAATGACTCAAACTAAAGGTGACTCCTGAGGCCAGCTTTCTTCCTTAAGCCAACTTTTTTTTTTTTAAGCTGACTTCCTTCTTGAAGTCCAACTCCTTCTTGAAGCAGACTTTCTTCTTAAAGTTGACTTCCCTAGCTCCGGAAATTCAGGGCCTTTTATAGAAGCTTCTTGTCCCTTCCCATCTTCACAAGGACCAATCACAGCTTCCAAATTGCCCAGCACTGTTCAGGGGGTAGTGTTTGTGGGAACCACTTCTCACCTTCTGGAGAGGTAAATACTCATCAAAAGGGTTCACAGATTCCTGGATAATTGAGATATGAATTCTCATTTCCTGGCTGATTGAGTTGAAAGGGTAGAGAGCTCCTCCACCTAGTGCTAAGTAGGATGTTCAAGCTTTTGTTGATTCAATTCAAAAATACACATAGAAGAGTTAATCTTGCCTTCACAATCTGATGAGGTACTAAGTAACGGTACTTAAATTATTGTTAACCAAAGTGTTAACTTTAACTAGGCAAAGAGAAAAAAGGATTCCCTTTTTACAAGTGTAAACTCAGAATAGACAAAGAACCAAGAATTTCCTTTCACAGCAGGCAGCTGGGTGGCTCAGTGTATTGAGAGCCAGGTCTAGAGATGGGAGGCCCTGGGTTCAGATTTGACCTCAGATATTTTCTAGCTGGGTGACCCTGGGCAAGTCACTTAACCCCCATTGCCTAGCCCTTACCACTCTTCTGCTTTGGAATCAATACACAATATTCAATCTAAGATGGAAGATAAGGGTTCAAAAAATAGCTCTGGATTTGGAGCAAAGAGAGAACTGGGTTCAAATTCCAGTTCCAATAATAAGTGATATAGAGAAGCCATTTAGTCTTTAATGCCCAAAGGAACTCTCTCTAAGACTATTAGTTATAGGAGAAGTGCCAGTTCATATGGATAGAGGTAATTTTCTCACTCCAATGAGATAAAAAATAAATAAGATACAAATAAACAAATCAACTATAAATAAATAAATGTTTAAAAATTTAACTGGACATTGGCTAAGGCTTAGTCCTTGATATCTGCTCCCTCTGTTGTCTCTATCCCTTGGAGAGCTTATCCATTCTCCCAGTTGCCTCTGGTCTCCTCCACAGCACCTAATTCTGGGCTGAGGACCCCAAAATAGGAGCTTAGCAAATGGTCAATTCTTTTAAATAACAGCTTCCCATCTGGCTTAGCTCCTGGACCTCAGGCTGCTAATTCTCTAGACCTTTAGAATACCAGAAGGTCAGAGCCCAGTCCGGTACTCCTTTACCCAATAGCAGGAAAGAAGAAACACAAGCAACAGCAGCATCCTTACTAGCTCTGTGACCCAATGCAAACTCAATTCCCACTCTACAAGCCTCAGTTTCTTCATCTGTAAAATGGCAACCACAATCCTTGAATTCTGCTGCCACTATTCACTGTTTATCCTTCCAGTGTTTTCTCTGTGTGGATCTAATGATCCACACGTTGTCTCTCCCATCAGACTGTGAGTTCCCTGAGAAGTGGGAATGGTTTTTGCATCCCTTTGCATCTCCTGCACTTAATACATTCTTGTTGACTGACTGACTTCATCTCTCCAACCCCAATTTCTTCATCAATAAAAGAGGATAAAAGTATCTTTGGTACTTTTCTTGTCAGATTCCAGTGAGTGCCCCATTGAAGGATTTCTATGACAAAAGCATATTATGACCCTTGAAGGGGTTCAGAAAAGAGAGTTACATTTACCTCCTCCAGGCACACAAACCAATATATGTGAAAAGCTTTGTAACCCTAAAACCCCATATCCTTATCCATTTATTTCTTTTTCTAGGCAATGGGGGTCAAGTGACTTGCCCAGGGTCATACAGCTGAGGCCAGATTTGAGCCTCCGTCTCTGGACCTGACTCTCTCTCTCAATCCACTGAGCTGCCCCCTCATTATCCATTTATTATTATTATTATCATTATTGTGATTTTGTTACTACTACAACTAATATGTCAGTAGCTCAGAAATCAAGGATCTGAACGGTTCCTAAAGAAGACATGGTAAAGCATGCCCCAACATCTCAAGAGAGAGGTGGGAGACTATGGGTACAGAACGAGGCATACGTTTTCAGACTTGGCCAACATGTCGATTGGTTTTCCTCTATACCACCTCTGCCATTTGCCTGGGAGACATTGGACAAGTCATTTCCTTTCTATGTGAAGAGATCGAGCTCCCCGCACAGATCCACATGGGTTCTAGTACCCTAGTAGGGAAGCCAAGGCCTGGAAATGGGCTTAAGTTTGAGGTTGGAGATGCCTAGAGAAAATAAGAGAAGAGAGACCCAGAGAAAGATCCAGCACGGTGTCAGTCCGGAAGACAAGTCTGAGAGAGAGAGGACTTGTCTCTGACCGGTTTATCGGATCACTCACATCTTTGGGGGTTGCTGGGTATCCTCCAAAGAAAGGAAACAGCAAACGTTTGCATAAGATGCCAAGTCTAATGACAAAGATAATGAAGCAGGTGGTAAAACAATTGTTCAGCCAGGTGGCAAGGAAGAAGTTATTGGAAAGTCCTTCCTCATCTAAGTTGAACCTTTCTCTTCCTGGAACTGTAACAATTATTTTATATCTCTACTAATAAAAATATTATATTTTATGAGGTTTCTTAAGGATTATTAGAAATCAAGGATACAAAATAAAAACCATGTGCCCATGGCTGATTAGCCCATTCAAAATCCCCACCCTTAGCTTACTTACTACATCATTGCAATGGAAGAGAAGGTGGGAGGCGTTACTGCCAGTTAAATACCAATTGTGATCTCGGCCAACCTGGGGACTCAGGTGAGATTACAGGGAATTCTGGGAAACACCAAGGACTTCTGGGGATTGAAGTCTGGGGTCGAAAATCTCCATTTATACAGAACCCTGGTCAAAACTGGTTCAGACGTTCAAGGTCAGCCTTTGAGCTTGTAAAAGACCTTCTGAGGCTGTCTGCCAGCAACTGTAGCTTTTAATCATGGAAGTTTAATTTGAAGTTCACCAATTTTTTAGCCCAATCCAATCGAAGGATCCAGTATGGATCAACCGTGTGAAATATTAGCACTATATCCCAATAAGTCTGATCCATGAACACGCTGCTTGTTAGAATCAGCTTTTGGATACATATTTCATGATTCATCATTCACTGAAACCCTTCACTGTGGGCCTCGATTTCCTCTTTCCTGAACTTGTTTGTCCATAAGCTTAGAAAGTGATGTCCCGACTTTGCATGAATTGTATTTAAGTGAAGTAGAGCTGCACAAAGTCCCTCAGCCTCAGTTTCTCTTCCAGAGTCATCAAGATCCAGTGGCAAGACAACAGGGAAGACAACTGGAGATCAGCCGGGAGGCCGTGGATGGCCTTGGCATCTTCCACGTCTGACCAAGCTCTAAAGGCTCCACAGAACCTGCTTCAGCCACTCTCGTGGCCATTGGAGCAAATTGTTCTCATCCATCCCTTCCTCACCGGGAAGTCTTCACTTGCTTGCAGTAGACACTAGATGGGTCCCTTCTAGATCTACCTGTAGCATTCTTACCTGACTCTATTTGGGGTTTTCTTGGCAAAGATACTGGAGTTGTTGGCCATTTCCCTCTCCAGCTTATTTGACAGGTGAGGAAACTGAGGCAAACAGGGTTAAGGGACTTGCCCAGGGTCATATAGCTAGTGAATGTCTGAGGCCAGATCTGAACTCAGGAATGAGTCTTTCTGACTCCAGGCCTGGCATCCTATCCACCATACCACTTGTCTACTGAATAAATGATCAGATTTGGCAATCCGGAGAGCACTGAGAAGCAGCTAGGTGGCTCATGGAATACAGAGCCAGGCTTGGACCCAGAAGATAAAATCTGACCTCAGCTGCTTCTCCTACACGTGTGATCCTGGTCAAATCACTTAACTCCAACTGCCTAGTCTTTACCATTGTTTAAGGAGGAGAGGGACAGTCACTGGGAAGAGTATGTTTAAAGAAGATGTATGGGGGCAGCTGGGTGGCTCAGTGGATTGAGAGCCAGGCTCAGAGAGGAGAGGTCCTGAGTTCAAATTTGAACACAGACACTCCCTAGCTGTGTGAGCCTGGGCAAGTCACTTAACTCCTATTGTCTAGTCCAGAGGAGAAGGAGGAGGAGGAGGAGAAGCAGCAGCACCTGGCATACAGGCATAGGTGTTTAATAAATGTTTATTGATTTGATTGATACTATTAGTATGCAGCAGGCAAGATCTGAACCAAGATATCAAAGTCTGGGTCTTCTTAAATATTCTCCTATCTGCCATGCCTCCTTTTTCATAATTAATCTTGGGGTTAAGGACAGCCAGGTGGTGCACGACAAGAATCCTCTTCCTGAGTTCAAATCCAGCCTCTACACACTTGTCAGCTGTGTGACCCTGGACAAGTCCCTTAACCCTTTTTGCCTCCGTTTTCATCCGGGTCGTGAAGAGCCAACCAGGCAGCATGAATAGAATCAGCTTCTTAGCACAAAGTCGGTGGTGGATAAATATTTGCGAGTGGAATGAAATGCCACGAAAACAACGTTATCCGAATGTTTGGGAAGGACCGGGAGAATGTTGATCCCAGCTGAAGAACTTCTCCAGGGGGGAGTTCCAGGGAAACAGATAAGAGTAGCTGAGAGACGCCACTGAGTCACCCTCTTTGGCGGCTTGCAGCCATTAATAAGAACGATCTCCCGGCTGCGGAGCTTGGCTTAGGCTCGGGCCAGTTCGAAGGGGGCGGGCTGAGAAGGGGCCTCCCATCCCCGGGATTCCGCCTTCTCTCTGCTAGGCTGGCGTGGTGCAGAGGCCGCAGTGTTGGGGTAAATCCCTACGCCTGGGGCCACGCAAACGAACTAGATCTTTGCCCCATCCAGAGACCCGAATCTGCCCGGGAATTTCTCAGAGGAACTGCGGAGCTGGATGAAGCCTCAGAGATATGGCGGGGGGAGGGAGGCGTGGCTTTGGGGCTCTGCGGTCAGCGGGGAAAGTCACTTTCCTCCTGGAGCCTTGGGTTCCATTGTTGCAGCACAACAAAATTAGACGAGATTGCAAACCCTTATTTATTTTTTTTAAACCCTCACCTTCCATCTTAGAATCAATACTGTGTATTGGCTCCAAGGCTGAAGAGTGGTAAGGGCTAGACAATGGGGGTCAAGTGACTTGTCCAGGGTCACACAGCTGGGAAGTGTCTGAGGCCAGATTTGAACCCAGGACCTCCCATCTCTAGGCCTGACTCACCACCCAGCTGCCCCCATAGTTCTTTTTTTTTTAATGATTTCACTGCAACATCTCTTTGGACAGTAGCCGCCCTGTTTACGCTAATAATGGTCATGACAGAAACTCTTTTTCCTCTTTAGGATTCCCAGAAGGCTCGCGGGAGGCAGGCACTAGACTATTCCTCAATCAGCCAACTTCCATTTTACAGATGAGGAAACTGAGGGTCAGAGGTTCACTGGGGCAAGGTCACAGCTCGAGTTAAGTGGCAGAACCAAAACCAAGCTTGGTGGCCGGATGGCAGACCGACTTCTGTCTTCCCATCACTGGGCTGCGTGGGGCTTCCACTCGGCACCCGGAGACGCAGATACCAGCAGAGAGAGAGCCGAGCAGGGCAGAAGGAGGAAGCAGACGTCGGGGCTCGGGGTCAAGGCGGGGCCAGGAGGGCCGTCCAGGCCGGCAGGGGTGGCCCCCCTCCAAAATGGAAGAAGGGGCCAGAGGGAGACCCGGGCCAGCCCAGCGGCGGCGGCGGCGGCGGGAGGGCGCGGGGCCCGATGGGAGAAGGTTGCGGGTGGCTTCTGTGGCTCCGACATACTTCCAAGTCTTACGGGGTGACTCAGAGCCCCGCTAAGCTCACAAAGCCTCCCGCTGAGCTGACCAAGCTTCCAGCTCCAGTGAATACGATATAAACTGCGGACTTCCTCCCACAGCCTCCCACGGCTCCCAAGTAACAAGTGAATTCCTCAAGAGCCTTCGGGAGACTGTGCGCTGCCTTTGTTTGCTAATGCAAGAGGATTATTCTAATGGCAGATGAGGGAAGGGGACAACCGCTGCAATAGACCCTGAGGTCCTGAGAGAGACAGAGACAGAGGGAGCCAAAGAGAGACAGAGACAGAAAGACTGAGAGACAGAGGGAGACAGTGAGAGACAGAAAAAAACAGAGACAGAGAGAAACAGAGAGAAAAACAGAGACAGAAACAGAAAGACAGAGAAGGAGAGAGACAGACAGAGGGAGACAGAGACAGACAGACAGACAGACAGACAGACAGACAGAGGGAGTCAGAAAGGCAGAGACAGACAGACACAGAGAGACAGAGAGAGAGAGAGAGAGAGAGAGAGAGAGAGAGAGAGAGAGAGAGAGAGAGAGAGAGAGAGAGAGAAAAGGAGAACTGATCCCCTTAGCTCTCCATCACTCTCTCCCTGGGACTCATCGATTGACTTCTTGTCCTGAAACTGCTACTTTTCCACAAGAGACCTGAGAACGTGAGAGGCCAAATCAAAGCAGGATCTCCAAGCTCTGGAAAAACCCATTGCGGTCCTCAGTGATCAGGGTGCTGAAGTCAGCCAGATGAGCCCCTCCTGAGCAGAACCTACGTCTTTCTCCCTGTTTTCCTGGCCTGAGGGAGCTCCCCAACAAGCCCCCCAAGCCCTCCTAAGCCCAGTGGCATCCTTCCCGGGGGCTGCCTCCCCCTCAGCCTTCTCCTTTTCGTTTTGGAGTTGGAAGTCTCTCTTTTACCACTGGTCTCTCTGGCTGAGTCCCAGCTCCCTCTGCAATCCAGCCACCAGCTTTGCCTCTTCCTGAATTCTTGGGAGTTTGATTTTTCTTGTATGATTTCCTGCCTGCTGCCTCCCCCAGTAGAAGATCCAGAACAAGAAGGGACTTTAATCATCTAGTCCAGCCCTTTTGTTTTACAGATGAGGAAACTGAGGCTCAGAAAGCTTAAGAGTTTTGCCTAAAATCATGTAAGTAGTAAACTTCAGTGATGGATTTGAACCCAGGTCCTCTCCTTCAGAACTAGTGCTTTTTCCAGGGTATTGCACTGCCTCCCACACCAGAGGTATCTGAATATGTCTCCCCCATCAGACCAGGGGGTTGGAGAGGCTGGACCTTCTTTCATTACTGTATAAGCCTCAGATGGACTTTGTGAGAAGTCATGTTTGTCAGGTCATTGGAGGAGGAAAAATAAATGGAAGAGGAATGGAGTGGGGAGGAAAATTCAGGGCCTCCCCAGTGGGGATTTGGGGAGGTGGGCAGACAGGGTACCCGGCTCCAAGGGCCAAGCCCTTCAGTCACAACTAGCTGAGAGTCTGAGGAAGACTCTAAAGGGCCCTGAGTCAAACTACAACGTCCCACCACCCCCCTGGCTCCCCCAGGCATCAAGAGGCTCTCCATAGACTTGGAAAACATCCTCCCCTGTCTGGCTCTCCCATCCCTCCTTATTTGATTCTTTCCCACCCAAAGGCAAAGCAGACTAGGGAATGGGCAGAAACATGACCTCCCCTGGATGGCTCCTTCCAAAGCAGATGTTTGCCAGATATGGCTGCTCCTGAATACCATGGATACCATCTGTGAGCACTTCCAGATGTGTGGGTGGATTAAGCCAACTTCTTGGCCACAGTCTCAGCCATCTCACTGGGAATTCAGATTCTTGTTGGTATGGAAAGAGATGGCATCCACTCCCCAAGTCCCCACCTCAAAGGTGGCAGAGGTGTGATGTGACAAATCCCAGAATCATTTATGACTTTCCATTGACAATCCCCACTGCCCCAGCCCACAGAGAAATCTTCATCCTCGCACAAGGAGCATTGCCAGATTCTAGTTGTTTTCACTGGCTGGCCCCATGTCTGGAGGGCTCTCCTTCCTCACTCCACATCCAGGCTTCTTCAAGTTCCAGCTAAAATGGCACCCCTTCTTCCCTCTGGGCAAAATCTCTAAATTATCTTCCACATACCTAATTGGTACTTGGCTGTTTGTATATTGTCTGCCCCTAGCCCACTGCGAATTCCCTGAGGGCAGGGTTATTTCTTTGGTCTTTTTTTTTTGTATCTTTAGTACTTAGCACAGTGACTGTCTGATTAATAATAAAGATAATAACTACCATACCAATAATAACTCACCTTTATATGTGATTCAAAGGATATCAGGTAGGCTCCTTTCTTTTAAAATGATTCATCTGGGGGCAGCTGGGTAGCTCAGTGGATTGAGAGTCAGGTCTAGAGATGGGAGGTCCTAGGTTCAAATTTAGCCTCAGACACTTCCCAGCTGTGTGACCCTGGGCAAGTCTCTTGGCCCCCATTGGCCAATACACAGTATTGACTTCAAGATGGAAGGTAAGGGTTTTTAAAAATAAAATAAAATAAAATAAAAATGATTCATGCCTGAAATCCAGTCATCAGAGCTTCATCCCTTTGGACTGAGCACAGCCCCTTTCTAGGGCATTCACCTAGGGGCAGCTGGGTGGCTCAGTGGATAGATAGCCAGGTTTGGAGAAGGAACGACCTGTGTTCAAATCTGGCCTCATACCCTCCCTAGCTGTGTGTAAATCTTGAAATTTCTCAGACTTGTGAATGTTAAAAATTTTCCCCAATAGGAAATTCTCAGTTGGAACAATTCCCTACTGGGAACATTCCCCATTTTGACTGTGAGAACTGGCCAGGATCAGAAATGGGAGGACCTCTACTCCACCCGTACTTAAGACTGCTTTAGGGGAGAAAACTCCTTGCTAAACAATGAAAGTACTTGGACCCATGCTTATGATGAGGCAGGGAGTTCTTTGAGTCATGCCTGTTTTTAGAATTGATACAATGGGATGCTAGGTACCTATAAAGGTCGGACAACTTGTAAACTTGCCAGGAGCAAAGAGGTGAAAATTTATTCAGAGGTTTTCTCTTGAGAGGATTAGTCGACTCAGCTGTGTTTTCTCTGGTTCAGACTTACTGAGGGGATTAGTTGACCCAGCAGTGTTTTTTCTGATTCAAACTTACTAAAGGGATTAAGTCGACCCAGCAGTGTTTTTAGAATGGGTTGTCCTTTGGAAAACGTCTACAGTGATTGGTAGATGTAAGGACTTAGGAGAAGTGACATAGGAGAAAACCCCCTATATAAGAAAAAGCAGAATCTCTTGAAGGACAATCCTTTTGGAGAAATCTCTTATGAGGCAAATGAGGATCGCTTGAGGGGAATCCTTTTGGAGGATCTCTGATGAGGATCGCTTGGGAAGAATCTCTTGAGAGAGGCTCTGGAAAAGGGAAGCTCTTGGAGGACAATCTCTAAGGAGGTCTTGCTGGAGCTCCTCTGAGGGGACTCTGTCCCTCTGGAGGCTCTGGAGAGAGACCCTTTGAAACAGTCTCTGGCTGGATCTCTCTTTGAGGAGGACTCTGGCTGGAACTCTCTCTGGTGAAGTCAGCTGAGATGGAGCTGGCCTGGTGTCACTAGAATCCTTGCTTAGACAGACCTTGTGGTGAGTGATAAAAGACTGACTGACTGATCTCTCTCTCTTAAGACTCAGGTCTAGGCCATGTTGGCTTAAGGCCCTTCATACTTATTCCTTTCTTACTCTTTCTCTCTTTCTTTAATTCCTCATTGTATTATTAATTAAAATATCTATAAAACCCAGTTGACTTAGGTATATTCAAAATTGGGAATATATTCCCTGGCAACCACCTTATATTTGATTTAAAAACCAAGACACTGTAGTGAAACATATTTTCTGCAGTCAAATTTACTCACCCACTCTTATATCTATCACAATTTATATCTTCCACTATTTTAACTCTTACAGTTTATGACCCCAACTCTTTTAACTGCCACAGTTTATGGCACACAACTATTTTAAATATAACATGTGGGACCCTAGGTAAGTCACTTAGCCCTTTGCCTAGCCCTTACCACTCTTCTGCTTGGGAACTGATACCTGTATCAGTTCTAAGACAGACGGTCAGGGTTATATTTTTTTTAAATGCAGCACCTTTCCAGAAGGCAGCTCGATCTACTGGAAAGAGTATTAGACTGAGTATTTGATGACCTTCATTGAAATTTTGACTGTGACTTTAGAAAAATTCTTCCTTTTCCCAGAATCATATTTTCCTTTTCTGGAAAATTCTAAGACTCCATCAGACTCAAAATTCAGGGACTCCAAGATATTCTACTCTTTTTTTTTTCTTTTTTTAAACCCTTCCCTTCCATCTTGGAGCCAATACTATTATTGGCTCCAAGGCAGAAGAGTGGTAAGGGCTAGGGAATGGGGGTCAAGTGACTTGTCCAGGGTCACACAGCTGGGAAGTATCTGAGGCCAGATTGGAACCCAGGACCTCCCGTCTCTAGGCCTGGCTCTCAATCCACTGAGTTACCCAGCTGCCCCCTGATATTCTACTCTTAAATGCAGTATAAATGCAGCTGTCAGGGTTGGTGCAATTCAATAAGCATTTATTCAGCAAAGCCCCTGAAGCTTTCTAGTAGGGATGGCACCTTTTGGTGGAGAGGAACAAGAGACTAAGGCAAGTCATCTCAGAGAATTTGGAGAAGGTTAAAAGAGAAGGGATGATTTATTATCATTATCATTATCTAGGTGGCACAGTGGGTAGAGTGCCAGGCCTGGAACTGGAAAATCTGACACTTGCTATATGACCCTGGACAAGTCACTTCACCCTGTTCCCTCCTATCCTTCCATAATAATAATCATAATAAATATTAATATATTGTTTTCAGGTTTGCAAAACATTTATTAACTTTTTAAATTATTTTAACTATTTTAATAATTAAAATTTTTAACTATTTATTAACTTTATTAGTCTCGTATATTAACTTTTTTGTTAGGATGGAAGGATTTAGAACTGGAAGGATCCTTAGAGATCATCCCATGAGCCTCCCTTCTCCTTTCCTCCATCACACACGCTAGAGAGACCAGCCAAACTCCCTGGCAGACATCCAGGGCCTCCTTTAGGATGAAGGCCAAGAAGACAGGAAGAAGAAATTCTCTAGGAGAAAAGGGACTTTTTGAGACTCTTGAATCCCCTAATTTTATTTTGTACATGGCAGGGTTGGGGGGGGGGGAGTGTAGATACCCTCTGAAGCCTGCTGGATTCATACATTTGTCTCCTCAGGGCTACCCCCTTGCTTTTACAGAGTTCTTTTTACTGGTGGCAGAAAAGTGCCGGGAACCTCCTGAAAAAAATCCCAGCCCTCAGTTGAACCATTGGCTAAACACAGAGCTTCAGGGAGATTCTGGGCCCAAAGCCCTGTCCTGCCTGGTTGTTTTCTTTAGAATTTAGGCACATTCAAAAGACCCCACAGTCCAGGCTGTGGATGGCTACTTTGCATGATTGGAATGTCCAGAAAACTGATATCAAGGGCTGCTATCACCTGACAGAACGCGTGCCCAGAGCCCTGGGAGGAACTTTTAAGGGGGTTATTTTAAAAAAAGATCCTGATGCAGACTAAGGGATGCCATGATGTCATGAGTTGGTACCAATCCAAGGGGAAAATAGAACCGTTGCTCACCCCCAACTTCCCAGGTCTCATGATTCAGGGGTTCCAGCCTGAGATTTAGGAAAGTAATTTGGAGAAGGGGAAAGAAATTAGCCCAGGAATTAGGAGACCCAAAGGATAGAGCCATTTTTCAAATGAGCAAGTCACTCCTCTCCCCAGGAGACTCAGTTTCCCCATCTGTAAAATGATATAGATGGACCAGAAAATCTCTACGGTCTCTTCCCCAATAGACACACTTCTCAGGCTGGTGTTTCAGGTCCTGCACAGTCTGACTGTGGATTCCCCTTTCATAGTACAGCCTTTCCCATCATCTGCAGTCCAGTCAAACAGCCCTGTTTGCTCTTCCCCAAATTCCACCTCCATCTCCCATCTCTGTGTCTGCAGAAGCTGCTTATTCCACTTTCACCTCCACCTCGCAGAAGCTTCAACTCCCTTCAGCGTTCAGGCCAGCATCATCTCCTATAGGAAGTGTTTCCTGATCTTGCGGCTTTCAACAAGACTTTATCAAGCGTCTGCCATGTGCCAGGCATTCTGCTGGGGCTGGACTCACTAGATCATCAGCATAGAACAGGAAGGAACCTCAGAATCCCCCTTTTTTGTGGATAAGAAAACAGAGCCCAGAGAGTCCCAGCTTGACTTGTCTAACCTCACTCGGGTGATGTGTTCAAGTCAGGATTTGATCCCAAGCCCTCAAACTCCCAGGAAGCTAGATGGTGCCATAGTGCATAGTGTTGGACCTGGAGACAGGAAGACCTGAGTTCAAATCCAACCTTGGATATTTCCTAGCTGTGTGACACTTCACCCTGTTGGCCTCAGTTTCCTCATCTGTAAAATGAGCTGGAGAAGGAAATGGCAAACCACTCCAGTATCTTTGCCAGGAAATGGGATCCCAAATGAACTGAACAGGTTATATACGCCAGCACTTAGTGGCAAAAGAGTAGGTGCTTAATAAATGCTCATTGATTTATTGACCTTAGAATGGAACCTCCTTGAGGGCAGACCTGGTTGATGGTTTGTTTGTTTTTGGCCTTTATCTCTCTAGCACCTTCCACAGAGCCTTGCATGCAGTAGGCACTTAATAAATGATGAATACTTGGATGCTCATTGGATTCCATTTCTATGAATCTTACAGATTAAGGACTATACCAATCAAACTCCTAAGGGATATTTTCTAAAACCAGACATAAACAATAACAAAATTCCATTTGTTAAAAGAGCAAGAGGTCTCGAATCTCAGAAAAACCAGGAGGAAAAGTGAGGGAAGGAGGAATGGTATTGAATCACCAGGACTCGGGCTCTATCATAAAAAAAAGTAATCGCAGAAATTACTTAGGACTGCTGGGAAAACCAATAAGCAGCTTGGCAGAAATTAAATTTAGATCATCCTCTTATCCATGTATCATAATAAGCTCAAAATGGATGTCCAACTGAATGTAAATGGTCACAACATGTTTAAAAAAGAGAAGAGATTACAATCACAAAGATTCACAAGTTTGGCTAGGGGGAGAATTTTTAACAAAAAAGGGGATTAAAAAAGAAAATAAATTATTTGGCTCCATAATATTACATTTTAATCTTGCACACACCAATAAAGGAAATGAAGAACAAGTAAGAACAAAAACTGTATGACTGAGAAATAAATGTTATGAGCAGCTACTAGCATCTGGTTAGCCATTATGTTAACTGCTTTAAAGTTTGAAATAATGGATACTTTTCATACACTACATTCCTTAACAACTAGTAAATTATCAGAGTGGGATTTGAACCCAGCCCTTCCTAACCCCATGCCCAGCTTTGTGCTCTAGCCATTACATGACTAGAATGAGTTGGTCTCAAGCAGTTTGGGTGTAATCTGAAGGGCTCTGAGTAACTCAGGGGTAGAGGGTGGCATGAAGAGGGGGAAAGGGTCCAAGAGACAAACTTCTCCATCCTTCACCGATGTGCCCAGGGCTCCTCTTGCCCAAAGGACACCAGGATAAAGTATCAGCCCATCCAATGCAAGGCTGGAAAATTGGGTCCCTCCATGTCCAACGGGAGCCTTCGCCATCCCACTTATCACAGGATACCCTTCATTTATCACAAAGTCCTCCATTAAGCCCCTGCCTGACAGGGGGAGCAGCATGGTTTTAGCAGTAAGATACTTGCAAATACCAAAACATCATATTTAAAAATAATCATGTGTCTAATCCAATCCTAAACTCCCATCCAGGAGCAAGAACTGGTCAGAGCCATCATTCACAATTTTTGTACCTGAGGCAAACAAGGAAAAAAAAAAGATGGCCAGAGCAGAGGCAGGGAGTCACGGCACCCAGAAGAACGAGGCACCTGAAAGCTTCCCATTTTCACTAATTCCTCTCATTAAATAGGTACCAGTTTCAGCTGCCTCTCTAGCCGGGCACTGGAAGGGTCTTGTAAATGTCGGTGGTCTGGGGCAAAGCCCTGGTCACCCTGCCCTAGTTACAGCTCTGGAAACGCCCGAAATGAGGCAAAGGCAGGCTGTCTTCTGTGAGATAGAAGCAAAGACCATTGAAAAAGGCAAATAACCTGGAGCCTGACTGATGGGCCTTGAATCCTGGGTAAGAACACACTGTATTTGGCAGAAAAACAAAGCCACTGATGATACGAATAGATAAGAATAAATCCCAGATTTGGCCTGTGTTCAAGGGACAGGAACAGGTAGGTTTCAAAAGAAATAAGCTAAGCGATCAACAACCCTATCTGATGTTTGCAATGGGCTTTATTTTTCTTGTGTTCTCAAAATGGTGGAGGAGGGGGTGGCATGAGAAGGCTGATTTTAACTAATTAAAACAATTTTTCATCAATAATTTAAATTTTTTTAATTTTAAATTTAAAAAATCAACATTTAAAACATTTTATTTTAAATAAATTTAAATTTTGTGTATTTTATTTACATATATTTAAAATTCACATAGATGAGCATATGATTTGGGGTTTAGTTTGGTTTTTTTAAACTCTTAGCTTCCATCCTGGAGTCAATACTGTTTATTGGCTCCAAGGCAGAAGAGTGGTAAGGGCTAGGCAATGGAGGTTAAGTGACTCCCCCAGGGTCACACAGCTGGGAAGTGTCTGAGGTCAGATTTGAACCCAGGACCTCCCATCTTTAGGCCTGGCTCTCAATCCACTGAGCTACCCAGATGTCCCCTTGGGGTTTAGTTTTTTTAAAGATTTTAAGTTATAAAAGTTTTAAGTTTAAGTTTTAAAAGATTTTTAAAAATGACTCTATTACAAAAATGAACAAGATGGGAATAGGTTGTGAGTAATAATATATGTATTACCCAGTGGAATTGCTTGTCAGCTCTGGGAAGGGGGAAGAAAGAGGGGAGAAAGAGAACATGAATGATATAACCATGGAAAAATCTTTTTTAAATAAATTAATTTAATTTAAATGTTTTTAATTTTTAAAACTTTTATTTAAAATTTTCAAACATTTATTTAAAATATAGTTTATTTATTTTAAATGAATTTTTAATGTTTTAATTTTTATTTACATTTATTTTAAAAATCAAAACATTTAAATTTAAAAAAACTTTTATTTAAACTTTTTTTTTTTAACCCTCACCTTCTGTCTTAGAAGCAATACTGTGTATTAGCTCCAAGGCAGAAAAGTGGTTAGGGCTAGGCAATGGGGGTCAAGTGACTTGCCCAGGGTCACACAGCTGGGAAGTGTCTGAGGGCAGATTTGAACCCAGGACCGCCCATCTCTAGGCTTGGCTCTCCATCCACTGAGCCACCCAGCTGCCCCATTAATTATGTTTTAAAACAATTTCTTTAAAAAATGGAAACCCTTTGAGAGAATGTTCCAGATCACTGGCCATAAGGTAAATAGAGCCCCAAACAGTTCTGAGGTTCCACTTCACAGGGAGGAGGAAAGATGGAAATGGTCCCTGTTGGAGGGGATGCAGGAAGGCAGACACTCCTTCCAGGTCTTGGGGCTGTGAATCTCCCACTGCCTGTGAAAAACAACATGTAATGAAGCTGAAAACGAAGCACTCGGGGCTCCGCGCCCCTTGCCTCAGCATTACCAGGTCTGGGCACAGACTTAACTAGGTCAAACAAATGGCAAACAGCAGAAGGGAGTGAGCAGGAGGAGGAGAACAGTTTCTCCCAGGAGGTCAATATTATGGAAGGACCCGGGAAGACTGAAGCACTCTCTGATCCACTGAGGGATGGAGAGAGATTCCGGAGGAATCCTGGCAAGGAATGATGGGTGAGAAATGGACTGGGATCTCTGGGAGAGATGACTCGCTTGATTATGCCTACGTGATATGGGAGTGCTTTGTTGAAAGAGACAGGAGGAGGGGGCATCTGGGTAGCTCAGTGGATGGAGAGCCAGGCCTAGAGATGGGAGGTCCTGGGTTCAAATTTGACCTCAGACACTTCCTAGCTGGGTGACCCTGGGCAAGTCACTTAACCCCCATTGCCTAACCCTTACCACTCTTCTGCCTTGGAACCAATACACAGTATTGACTCCAAGATGGAAGGTGAGGGTTTTAAAAAAACCAAACTAAACCCCAAATCATATGCCCATCTATGTGAATTTTAAATAAATGTAAATAAAATATACAAAATTTAAATTTATTTAAAATAAAATGTTTTAAAATAAATGTTAATTTTTTTTAATTTTAAATTTTAAAAATTTAAATTATTGATGAAAAATTGTTTTAATTAGTTAAAGAAGGTAAGGGTTTAAAAAGAAAAAAGAAAGACAGGAGGGATAATAATAATGATTATCATTATTAATAATAATAATAGCATTGATCAAGCACAGTAAGATTTAGAAGGCATTTTCCTTTTTTTTTAAGCTGTTATCTTGTGTCTTAGAGTACATACTAAGTAGCAGAAGGTTGGTAGGCAGAAGGGCTGGGCAATGGGGTTCAAGTGACTTGCCCAGGGTCACACAGCTAAGAAGTGTCTAAGGGCAGATTTGAACCCAGGACCTCCCATCTCTAGGCTTGGCTCTCAATCCATTGAGCCAGCTAGCTGCCCCTATGAAGTACTTTTCAAATATTAGCTTATTCAGTCCTCACAACAAGCCTAGGAGGTAGGTGCCATTATGAATCCCCATTTTATAGATAAGAAAACCAGGGTACAAAACTTAATACTTGATAAATGAAAGGGGCGGAGGGGAGCCTGTTAAAGAGGGAGGGAAAGTTCCTACATACAGGAAAATATTGATAGTGGCATTTTTTGGTAAGAGCAAAGAACCGAAATGAAAGTGGGTGCCCATCTTCTGGAAAATGGCGGAACAAATTGAGATGCATGAATGTGATAGGATAATCCCAAGTCATAAAAGGTGATAGATAAAAAGGATTCAGAATTCAAATGGGAACAAAGACATTAATTTTGCCACTGCCAAATTAAAGTGAAGATATTCTTCTTTTTATTTATTTATTAATTTATTATTTTATGTTTATTTGTATTTATATATTTATATATAATACATTATATTTTATATGTAATATTTCTATATACTATAACAATAATATTTGTAAATATGTTATGTATAATATAATGCTTATTTAGATTTCATATTTATATATAATATGTATATTTATTTACATTTTCTATCTCTATGTACCATAACAATAATATTTGTAAATATATATTATATATAATGTTATATTTATTTATATTTTATGTTTATATGTAATATTTATATTTATTTACATTTAAATTTACATTTTATATTTCTGCATGCTATAGCAATATTTCTAAACATATGTATAACATTATCTTTATTTATATTTTATATTTATATATAATATTTCTATTTATTTACATTTTCTATTTCTACATATCCTATAACAATAATATTTGTAAATATATTATAATATTTATTTATATTTTATATTTATATATAATATTTATATTTATATACACTTTAATTTATATTTTCTATTTCTATATACTACAACAATATTTGTAAATATATTATAATATTTTTTATATTTTATATTTATATATAATATTTATATTTATGTACACTTTAATTTATATTTTCTATTTCTATATACTATAACAATAATATTTGTAAATATATTATATATAATATAATACAATACAATTTATATATTTTTTGTTTATTTTATTTGTTTTACTTATTTAATATTAATTTTTATCTATTTTTTAAACAGATGCAAATTAAATAGCAATAGCTTACATTTAGAATTTGCTCCTTTTCTTAATCCCTTACCTTCCATCTTAGAATCAATACTGTGTCATGGTTCCAAGGCAGAAGAGTGATAAGGAGTAGGCTGTGGGGATTAAGTGACTTGCCCAGCATCAGCTAGGAAGTGTCTGAGGCCAGATTTGAACCCAGGACCTCTCATGTCTGGGCCTGACTCTCCATCCACTGAGCCACCCAGCTGCCTTCTATACTTCTGTTTTTTAATATTTTATTTTCCCCCAGTTACATGTAAAGACAATTGTTAACCTTCATTTTTTTAAATTTTGAATTCCAGATTCTGTCCCTGCTTCTCTTCCCTCCCCCTCCCAGAGATAGTAAAGCGATCCGATATAGACTTTACATGTGCAATCACGTGAAGCATTTGTCCATTTTAATCATTCTGTGGAAGGAAACTCAGAGAAATGAAGACTAAAAGTGAAGTACAGCAGGCTTCCGCGTGCATTCTGGCAAAAATGTGGAGGCATTTCTCATCACGAGTCCTTGGGGATTGTCTTGGATCACTGGATTGCTGAAAATAGCCAAGTCATTCCCAGTTGTTCATCATATAATATTGCTGTTACTGGGTACAATGTTCTCCTGCCAATATAGACTCCTTTTTTTCTTCTCCTTCTCTTTTTTTTTAATCTTAGGAATGATACTAAGTTTTGATTCCAAGGCAAAAGGGCAGTAAAGGCTAGGTGGCTGGGTTTAAGTGACTTGCCCAAGGTCACCCAGTTAGTCTGAGTCCAAATTTGAACCCAGGACCTCCTATCTCCAGACCTGGCTCTCTATCCACTGGGCCACCTAGATACCCCTCAATATATATATTTCTTTTTTTTTTTAAGCTGTAACATCACATTAGTTCATGCTTTTCATTATGTTTTTGTCCTTTGTCTATTAGAATGTTTTTGTTGGCTGCTGGTTAAGTCCATTGCTTAAAAATGTAAGATTAAAAATCAATATACAAAATACTCCAAGTATTACACTGAATAAAACTTATTAATAATAACTTGAAGCAAAAAGGAAAATAAAAGGCTAGAGAAAAAGGAGAGCTCCCCCAGCCACACAGGTGGGAAAAGAGAGAGAGAGCTTGGGCGGAGTTACAGAACTATATACATGTAATACACACAGATGTGGGGATGAAGAAGAAAGGGATGCTGGGAGATGAAGTCCAGGGTTCAAGATTTTTTAATTATACAAAAATCACTTTTTAAAGATTCAGAGAAATTTAGAAAGATTCACACGAATTGATGCAAAATAAAGTAAGTCGATCCACGAAAGCAAT
The DNA here is from genome assembly GCF_027887165.1 of Monodelphis domestica. Lineage (NCBI taxonomy): Eukaryota > Metazoa > Chordata > Mammalia > Didelphimorphia > Didelphidae > Monodelphis > Monodelphis domestica. Next base: position 734,635,515 of record NC_077227.1, read on the forward strand.
TTGCCAAGAGACTAATCACGGGGAGGAAATCCACATTGACTCACTTCCAAAATCTAATCCAGGTCGTGATTGGCTGATGGCTCTAGAAGGCCTTCCCACTCTTGGCAGCGAGAGGACAGCCTACAGGTTCACAAGGAGCCAGCCGGTTTCAGACAAGGCCACTGTGATTTGTTTGCTTAATTGTGTTTATTTGTCCAGAGAAGGCTGGTGGAGCCTTGTTGGGAAATGTTGGTAAAACCAAAGCAAAGACAAACACTTCTTTAGTTGATTTAAGGCCCTGACCGACCGACCCACCATGATTCAGAGGGAAATGAAGAGGTCACAACCATCCGCAGGCGTGGAGCGTGTGAGGTGGTTCCTAGCCAAGAGGAGACGAGGGAAGCAGGAACATGCAATCCAAATGGGCAGCCTAGAGCAGAAACTAAATGAGAGTCAGGTCAAGGAGGACCCCAGGTAGACAGAAGCAGCCTAGACCAGACCGAGGCACTTGGGATGGGATGGCCATGAACTAAAAACCAGGAAGTGGCCAGAAACAGAGCAGGGTACAAGCGGAAGTAATAAGGGTCCTCTGCTTCTCTGAGAACTGCCTGCTCTGAGTCTTCACGTTCAGCGAAGTGACTTCATCAGATGGGGACATTTACAAGATTAATCTTCTGAAATTACTACATACATGGGAAGAGTTGGAGGGGATAGAATGGCGGCAAGACCACCATTTATTCATTTAATCATTCATTCACCATGTTTTGAGACCCTCCTATGCAAAGAAAACCCCCAAATTCAATTGTGATCTGCCGTCTCCATCAGCTGCCAAACAACTGTCATACACTGGCGGACAAACTAGCAGAGAAGTGCCACGACCTCTTGAGAAAGAGCGAGCCGGCAGAGTGTGCCAGACTTTCACCACCTCTTTGGCCACCATCTTCCTCCAGATCCTGATAAAGACTCACTCCCAAGACCCTGAATCCAAGAGCCTTCTGTAAGAAGGCATTTGCTGAAGGCCGGGCTCCCAGACTCCCCCCGTGCTAGTCTTCTCTCTAAGGTGTAAAAATTAATTTATGTCTAATAATAAAATATATTTTATGAAGTTTATTAAGGATTATTAGAAATCAAGGAATAAAAAATAAAAACCACATGCCCATGGCTGATTAGCCCATTCAAAATCCCTGCGCTTAACTTACCACTAACTTCCTACATCATTGCAATGGCAGAGAGAGTGTGGGAGGTGTTACTGCCAGTTAAATACCAATTGTGATCTCGCCTCCGTGGAGACTCAGGTGAGATTATAGGGAATTCTGGGAAATACCAAGGACTTCTGGGGAATGAAGTCTAGGGTTCAAAATCTCCATTTATACAAAGGTTATCTCTTCTTTTCCTCCTATATAGTTGTTAGCATGCTATCTACCCACTCCATTAGATTGTGAGCCCCAGAAGGGCAGAGAGTATTTTTGTCCGTCTTTGTATCCTTAGGGCTTGGCACAATGCCCGGCAGGCACATCCTACATGTCTCATAAATGCTTATTAAGGTCAGAGCTGGTGAAGTAGACAGAGTGCCAGGCCTGGAGTCAAGAAGCTGACTTCAGACACTCAGCTGTATGACCCTAGGCAGGTCACTTTACCTTGTTGGCCTCAGTTTCCTTATCTGTCAAATGACCTGGAGAAGGACATGGCAAATGACTCCAGCATCTTTGCCAAGAAAATCCCAAATGGGGTCACAAAGAGTCAGTGATGGAAACAACTGGACCACAAGAATAATGACGACGAGAGAGAGGACAGAGCCTGGACCTCTGATTTCACTGGCAAAGGATGCTCTGGGGGGAGGAGGCGCCTTCCTCAGCACCAGTGAAAGTCTACACCTAGCAGCCTTACAGTCACAGACGTTCCATGACAGACCCAGAGTCACACGGACTTCTTGAATTGCTGTCAACTTCGGGAGGGGGGAGGAAGACAACAAGGATCATATAACCTTGGAAAAATTTTAAGAGGAAGTTCTTGAACTCAGATCTCCCAGGATCAAAGGCAGCTCTCTGCCCACTCTGCCATGCTGCCCATCATCCATCCGTGTGGGGTTTGGGGGGACTGAAGGGAAATCCAATCTCTCTTTTTTTTAATTGATAGAGATACATGATCAGGCTAAGTGAAAACACGCGGTTACAAGGACAGCCCATGGAGCCCCCCATCGATATCCCTATACCTTGAACAAAGGCACAGCCAGTCAGTATTTTTTTTTAACCCTTACCTTCGGTCTTAGAATCAATAATAAATATTGGTTCCAAGGCAGAAGAACAGTGAGGGTGAGGCAACAGGAGTGAAGTGACTTGCTCAGGGTCCTACATCTAGGCAGTATCTCAGGTCAGATTTGAACCCAGAACTTCCTGTCTCTAAGCCTGGTGTTCTATCCATTGAGCCACCTAGCTGCTCCCAGGAAACATTTATTAAACACCTACTATGTGCTGGGAACTGTTCACTGGAATATAAAAAAATGAAAATTGGCAGCCTCTGCCCTCAAGAAACTCACAGTCTAATGAAGGGAATAACATTCAAACAACTAGGTACAAACAAGCTATATACAGGAAGATACTTAACAGAGGGCAGATGCTAGAATTAAGGAGTGTGAGCAGTTGGGCCCAAAATTCAACAGAATCACCCAATCTATTGATCAATAAGCATTTTTTAAAACTCTGACCTGTCATAGAATCAATACTAAGTATCAGTTCTAAGACAGAAGAGTGGTAAGGGCTAGGCAATGGGGGTTAAGTGACTTGCCCAGGGTCACACAGCTAGGAATTGTCTGAGGGCAGATTTGAACCCAGGACCTCCCATCTCTAGGTTTGGTTCTCTATCCATTAAGTCAACTACCTGCCCCCCCCCCCTATCAACAAGCATTTATTAAGTGTCTCCTGTGAGACAGACATATAAAGTACAAAGAAAGAAACTATCCCCACTAGCAGTTCAGATTTCCTCCTGGAAACTGCAAAGCTCCTTTAATGACCCTGAAACTCTCCCAGAAACAAAGCCTCATCGTTTTTATCCCGATTCTCTACTCCTGTGGTCATGGGGCTGTGGGTTCAGGAACACAATAGTCTCTGAAGAATTAAAAAAAAAAGCCACACAGATGGAGGGGCACATGGTGGATGGGAACAGATGGCAACATGGAATGAAGAGAGATCTTCAGAGAACAGCCCAAGAAAAGGAAGTTATCAGGGGAATTCACAATCACGAAAAGGAGAAGATGGGCTCATCAGGAAGCAAGAGCAAGGGGTGATCGGTAGATGCCCCGAGTGCGCCTTGAGCTGTCAGGAGAAGACAACCCAACACGTTGAGGGGACCCCCTCTGGCAAGCTTGTGGGGGGACTAAAAAAAAAGTCGGTCACAAGAAGTAACCAAAGACTGGTGTCAGAGGCGACGTCCGAGTCTATGCCATTATGGATCCATATGAGAGTCATCATATGAGTATAGCGTTTTCAGATTTATTTTTATTTTTTAATAAGCCCTTACCTTCTGTCTTAGAATCAATACAGACTATCGGTTCCAAGGTCAAAGAATGCTAAGAGCTAGGCAGTGAGGGTTAAGTGATTTACCCAAGGTCCTACAGCTAAGAAGTATCTAAAGTCATATTTGAACCCAGGACCTCCCATCTCCAAGCCTGGCTCTCTATCCACTGAACCACCTATCTGCCCCTACTTTCATATTTATAAGGCTGTTTACAAATACTATATTTAATCCTCACAAAAGACCTGTGAATTAAAGATAGCAGATACATAGACAGGCAGATAAAGCTTTAGTTCAAGGGATACAAATAAAGCAAGATAGTATCTACCTTCAAAGAGCTCACATTCTTTTTTTTTTCATTGAAGCATCATTTTTTAAATTTTATTTTTGTCATCATGCAAAACTTCCTTCCATATTAGTCATTGTCATAAGAGCACACTCATCCATAAGCAAAATTCCAAAATAAAACCATAGATACATTGATGCAAAAGATGACTCCAACAGTTTTCTCCAGAGGCAAATAAGAGAGCTTACACTCTAATGGAGTGTACGGAAAGGGGAGCTGGGAAGCTGGTGCGAGTGAGTTCTGAGTGAAATGAAATATGGCAGGAGCCCCTTCTGAAATAGTGCTCCCAATGGGTAGTCATTCAATCAGAAGAGTGGGGCCTCAAGGCAGAGGAACCTCCAGAATAGGAAGGCAATTAGAAAAGGAAAAACCCAGATAATCAAGTCACTAATGGGGCAATTCATCAATCAGCTAACATTTATTAAAGACCTACTAAATGCTAGGCAGCGTGCTCAGAAGAGTTCCAGAGAGAGATGAGAATCCTATAAACAGATCAGGGAATAACCTGAATGGAAATAAAAATGAAAAACCATGAGTGCTAATGAGGTCCCCAAGAGAGAACACAGAGAGAAAGAAATGGAAGCAGCCTTTGGAGGACAGACTTAAGTAGAGGGAGGGATATGGCTAATTATCGAATAGAGGAGGCTGGAAAGGAGCAGTCAGGCAGGTAGGAGAACCAGGAGAGAGCAATGTCAGGAACAGTATCCAGTCTCTTGCAACATGCTGCTTATAAAAAGGGAATGACATATAACATCTGTGGGGAGGGAGGGAGGGAGGAGGATACATTTATTCCAACTTCCCAATATCACATTACTTTAAAAAGGGAGAAGACTTGGCCAGGCTCACAGAGCTAACAGAACAAGAGCCCAGAACGAAAAGAAAAATGAAACCACTGAGCTGATAACATCTGCCCTTCCAGAAAATGCTAGAAAATTACTGGGGCTATTATGGGAAAGCACCACAATTTGAAAGGACCTGAGAAATCATCTGGTCCAGCCACATATCTAGGGTCACACAGTCAGAGCCTGCATGAGAATCTAGATATCTCCTAGGGGGAAAAGAAGTGCCTAAATTCAGTCTCCAGGAAGAAGCAAGGAAAGATGGAGAAAAGGGATGTCAGGGGCAGTAAGAAGGCAGGGAAAGAGGAAACCTGAGATGCAACCTCCCCCCATCTGCTCCCCCACAAAAAAACAACCCTTCCCCACCCCCAAAAAAGAAACTCTCCCCAGGGGAGAAGAAGAGACAAGATGAGCCTGACTCCAAGGAAGCATCATGGATGACTTCATTTTTGTCCTTTCTATCTCAGACACTTACCAGGCATATCAGTGTTTAATCAATGAGTCCTGATGACCTGATCGATTGATGTTCCTAGAGGAGGGAAGAGGAAGCAAGAACAATTAAGTTTTAAAGGAAGGGAAGAACAAGGAGAAACTGGATTGACAGTGAGCCCAGTGTAGAAGGCTCCTAAGGATATCGTAATTTTTCAGTTTAATCGGTCAATAAACATGTATTAAATGCCCACTGTGTACCAAAGAATAATCTGCTCAAAAAGCAGTAAGAAATTGGAAAGAGAATGAAGTCAGGGGTCATGGGTTCAAATCCTGCCTCTGGCATGTATAACCTTGAGGTTATCACCACATTATCAACACATTCCCAGCCTCAGTTTCCTCCTAAGTGAAATGAAAGAGTCGGACTAAATAATCTCTAAATTCCCTTCTAACTCCAAGAGTCTTTGAAGTTCGGTATGAGGGGTAGAGTGAGAAGCAATTTAGAACCTCACTGAAGGGGAAAGGGGGAAAGGGCTGGGACTTTAGGCAGGGGGTGATCCTGGGTTAGGATCGCCTAAACCAACTCATCAAGTTGGAAAGGATGCTGGACTGGGCAGCCAGAAGACCTGAATGTCCTTGCCTCAGATGCTTACCTCAGTTTCCCCAACTGTAAACTGAGGGTCATAATAGGGACTCTCCTAGAGGTTGTTGTAAAGGTCATTTGAAATGTGTATACAAAGTGCTTTTCAAACATCCAGGCAGCCCGGAAATGTTAGATTTGTTCTCGTTATTATTGAACCAAAGGGAGAGTCCTGATTCGTGGTCAGTTTCGGTTCCTGGACTTGGAAACAAGGAGATGGAGATTCAAGCAGCAAGCAGGAATGGAGGGCATGAAGGGGAGAAAGTGCTAGGTCTGGGATCCAGGGTCCTGGGCTCAAATCCTGCTCCTGATACTCTCTAGGTAGTCTTCAACCTCTCTGAGACTCAGTTTCCTCATCAGGAGCAATGACAAGATAAGATTAGAAATTAATATCCAAATACTCCAAGTGTTATATTTTATAAAGTTTATTAATAAATACTTGAAGCAAAAGGAAAATAACAACCTTAGTCAAGAAAGAAAGCTTCCTAGGACCCCAGAGCATCATCAGAACAGAGAAAAAGCAGAGTTACACCCAACTTATTTACCAAACATGAAGATGCAGCATGGACAAAGGGAAAAGGATTCTGGGAGATGAAGTCCAAGGGTTCAAGATTTCTAATTTCACAACTACAACGATAATACTAAGAGCCACCATTTATTGATCCTCATAACACCACTGTGGGGTAGTCCAATGGTTATCCCCATTTTATAATTGAGAAAACTGAGGGCATTAGACTAGACAGCCTCTCAGGTGTGTCCCAGCTCTGAATTTATGATCTTATAAACATAAGAACTCAGAGTGGTTATTCAGTCTTTGCCTAGCCCTTACTGCTCTTCTGCCTTGGAACCAATACACACTATTGATTCTAGGACAGAAAGTGAGGGTTTATAAAAAAAAAAGAGTAAGTGCATACTGGGTGCCAGGTACCATCAACACCCTATGAGGTAGGTATCCCTTTTATATCCAGGGAAACTGAGGCACTGAAAAATTTAAGTGACTTGCTCAGGATCACGGCTAATAAGTATCATAGGCAAGGTTTGAATTCAGTTCTTCATGGCTGCAAGTCTCAAACTAACTGTGTCACCTCATCTTTCCATTTGAGAACACTGTGGAGTGTAGTTGACTGACTGGTGGTATTAGATGCTCTCTGATCCCTCTCCCCAGCTGGATAAAGGCAGAGCTGAATCCTTCCTAGACCTCTCCTGTGTTTTTCCTGAAGGGCAGCTCAGGGCATTATTATCAAGTTCAAATAGAAATGGAAACCACTTAACTGTATAGAAGGATCCCTGCAGGCCACATGTTGACTTAGAAACCCAAATATTAGCCTTATCTATATTAAATATTAATTTATTTGGGCAGCACTATTTGGGAGCACTGCAAGCTCTGTGTTTGATTCCTCTGGTTTAGTTTATTCTTCTCTGCAATCAGCTACTCACCCCTTTTGTCTCTGAAGAGTTCATCCTCCACATCAGACTGTATTGATGAGTAGCTTACTTTTTAGCCTCGGGGCAATATAAAGGCTTTTGGGTGCACCTGGTCTCCTCAGCTATTTTATGGAGTTCATATCAGAGAACAAGTCAGTAGCACAATCTACATAGCTCAGAGCCCCCAGTTAGGAAACTTCCCAACGTCTAAGCAGAAGTTTGGCTCTCTGAACCTCATACATTTATGTTTCTCTCTAGCCGCTGATCTCCTTGTGTTCGAGGCAAAAAATCAGGATGTAAGAAATAATTAAAGAAGAAAGCAGACTATGTGACAATGTCTATTACAAGGTAGGCATAGGGAGAAAACATTGGGGAAAGAGCAGACATTTATATTAGAACTTTTTCCCTGTCCTTGAAGAGAAGTACCCAGATCTGCAGGAAGATGCCCGTGGAAGCCCATCCACTACTCAGCCCTCCTTTTACTTTCTTCTTTCAGTCTCTCCTTTTGGTTCCCCTTTTAGCCTGTTGCTTCTGTGGAACAAATTCCCATCATATCCTTAAGTCGAGAGTGCAGTTAGGGACATGAATTCCCCACTGATGCTAGGGAATTTTTTTCTTTTCCCCATGCAGGGAAGATCTCATGTAGAAAGTGATGCCTATGTTGAATTCTGAAGGCAGCTAGTGCTTGTAAGAAGCATAAATGAGGGAGCTAGCTGGGTGGCTCAGAGGATGGAGAGCCAGGCCTAGAGATGGGAGGTCCTGGGTTCAAATCTGCCCTCAGACACTTTCCAGCTGTGTGACCCTGGGCAAGTCACTTAAGCTCCATTACCTTGCCCTTACCACTCTTCTGTATTGATTCCAAGATGGAAGGTAAGGGTTGTTTGTTTGTTTGTTTGTTTAAAGAAGCATTCCAGGTTTAGTCCAGGAAGATCATGGACCAGAGACTCCAAAGGAGAAGAGACCTCCACTGGTATAGTCCATCAAAGTTGACCAGGGACTTTCCTCCTAACTTCCCTGAGATGGGGAGTATGAATACTATGATCTTAATTTGACAAATGTGGAAATTCTAATTCTGAAAGAGTAAGGAGACTCCCCAGGGTCACACAACCAGTAAGCTGGCAGAGTTGGGATTCCAGTCTGAGTCCTTTGACCCTCCATCGACTCTCTCTCAAAGGCTGACTCACTATTCTAGCCTGAAGTTTATTGGAAGAGAAATTAGAAAGAAGAAAGCTCAGCTATCAACATTTTTGCAGTGAGTCAAACCTGGTAATGGGATCACATAGCATCATCGATTTGGGGCTGGAATCTCTCTCCTCTCAAATGAGAGGGAAAAAGTGCTTTAGGAAATATATGGTGTGTTATAAACAACCGACACTTTAAATGAATTTATTTTTTTTAAACCCTCACCTTCCATCTTGGAATCAATACTGTGTATTGGTTCCAAGGTAGAAGAGTAGTAAGGGCTAGGCTATGGGGGTTAGGTGACTTGCCCAGGGTCACACAGCTGGGAAGTGTCTGAGGTCACATTTGAACTCAGGACCTCTCATCTTTGGGCCTGGTTCTCAATCTATTGAGCTACCCAGCTGTCCCCCTTTAAATGAATTTATGAGTTTGATGGAAGAAAAAAGAAGAGGAAATTCAAAGGCTGGTACTAGAAGAGTTATTATTACCTGAGTGACCAAGGAAAAACTTTTTAATCTCTCTGGGCAGCCAATTTAATCCACATAAATTCAAGATAAGGACCTTTACTGGCTAGGACTGAGATGGGGAAACTATATTTTAAAAGTTAGTTTCATTCACCTTTCTTCTGAGTGGGTGGCTCTTTCCACAACTTCCTCTATCCCTTCATTCCTTATCTTTCTTCCCCTTTTGAAAATCTTATCTTATTGATATAATACCTCCTCTGGGTTCCTTCTTCAACTTCTATTCAAATTCCCTTGAGCAGGTCCCCAGAGAGTGGCTACTTTTCTCAGGTTCTAGGAGTAATTCTGTGGGTCTACAAATCTAATGATATAGATCACAAGCCCCCACCCATATGCTTCTCACTAACAATCAGCCAGCAGACACAATTAACTGAAAGCAAAAGCATTTACTCAAATGGCATTGCAAAAATAGTAGCTACCAAACCTTTGCCTTGGATGCACTGCCCATAAATTCTGCTGAGCATGGGAAATAGGCTGGATGGGTAGCTTAGCCGTGCTTGCTTGCTCCTCACAAGTCACAATACCTCTGCCATATGAGTCATTCAGATGTGTTTGTATGGTATCTCTCCTGGATGAGTCTTTCTTCTGGACTCCTAGGGTTTACTCCTTGATGGGTTGCTAATATCTATACCACCAACTTCAGGCTCCTCTAGGGCTGGAATACTGCCAAGTTCTTTCAGAAAAAAATCAGAGACCCTAAAGCTAAGACTGGTAAAAGAGACTTCAGTTCTGCTCCCTGATGTCCTTGACTCTGAGGCTTGCCACCTCCCAGTCAAGATGTAGGAGAACAAAGGATTAGCATTTTCTTTCTACAACTCTTCTGGGTGAGTGGCAGGGGCTGCTCTTTTTTTTTTTTAACCCTTACCTTCCATTTTAGGATCAATATTGTGTATTAGTTCCAAGGCAGAAGAGCAGTAAGGTCTAGGCAATGGGGGTTAAGTGACTTGTCCAGGATCACACAGCTAAGAAGGATCAGAAGCCAGAGTTGAACCCAAGACTTCCCATCTCTCAATCTGGCTGTCAATCCACTGAGCCAGGTAGCTTCCCTCTCTGGGTCCTCTTAATGAGAGATATCCCCCTAACTTATGATGACTCTTTATATTTCTCAAATCATCATCATTCAAATTCATCCATAAACAGACAACAGCCATTTTGCTCAACAATCACCAAATAGATTTGAGGTTCAGAGTTCCCCACTTTATTTTAAAAGTCTAAACATCTCCCCAAAGGTCCAAAAAATGACTAGATAGAGAAAAGGAAGAGAGGCCATCTATGCCCACCAACGCGTCTGAATATCAGAATGTATTCAAGGCCTCTGATTTCTGTAAAGAAGGGAGAGAAGTGCATTTTCTCAAGTTTTCTCCAAGACCAAGTTTGTTCATTAGAAATACAAAATATTTAGTTTGGGGCAGCTATGTGACATGGTGGATAGAGTATCCAGCTTTGAGTCAGGAAGACCTGAATACAAATGTGGTCTCAGAGGCTTCCTAGCTGTGTGACCCTGGACAAGCCACTTAACCCTATTTGCCTCAGTTTCCTCTTCTACAAAATGACTTGGAGAAGGAAATGGCTAACCAGTCCAGTATCTCTGCCAAGAAAACTCCAGATGGGGTCACAAAGAGTCAGACAGAAGTTTAGTTTAGTTTTCTTTTCTATTTACATTACTGTAGTCATAATGTTTACTGTTTCCTAATTCTGCTCACTCCATCCTTCACTCGTTCACTTGGCTTTTCCCATACTTCTCTGACCCTTCATATTCGTTGTTTCTTGAGACCCAGAAATATTCTACTACATTCATGTGCCACCATTTGTTTGTTCAATCATTCCACAATTGATGCTTTCTCTCTTTTTCATCTTTTCCCCAGTTTTCTTTCTCCTCCTTCAAATGCTTAGAATGGTCCCTTGCACACACCTAACAAATATTCTAATAAACTTATTTGAATTCTCTCTCTCTCTCTCTCTCTCTCTCTCTCTGACTCTCTCTCTCTCTCTCTCTCTCTCCCCCCTCCCTTCCTCCCTCCCTCTCTCTCTCTCTCTCTCTGTCTCTCTCTACCTCTCTCTCTGTCTCTTTCTCTCTCTCTCCCTCTCTCTCTTTCTCTCTTTCTCTATGACTCTGTCTCTCTCTTTCTCTCTCTCTGTCTCTCTCTGTCTCTGTCTCTCTATCTCTGTCTCTCTCTCGGACTCTGTCTCTCTCTGTGTCTCTCTCCCTCTCTCTCTTTCCCCTTTCTCTCTCTCTTTCTCTCTCTCTCTGTCTGTCTCTGTCTCTCTCTGTCTCTCTCTCCCTCTCTCCCTCCCCCTCTCTCTCTTTCTTCTCTCTCTTTCTCTCTCTCTCTCTCTAGCTCCCTCTTTTCCTTTCTCTCTCTCTCCCCCTCTAGTTCCCTCTCCCCTTCTAGCTCTTTCCCTCTCTCTCTCTCTCCCTCCTTTCCCCTCTCTCTTTCTCTCTCTCTCCCCCTCCTTTCCCCTCTCTCTTTCTCTCTCTCCCCCTCTAGCTCTCTCTCCCCTTCTAGCTCTCTCTGTCTCTCTCTGTCTCTGTCTCTGTCTCTGTCTCTCTGTCTCTCTCCCCGTCTAGCTCTCTCTCACCTTCTAGCTCTCTCCCTTTCTCTCTCTCTCTCTCTCCCTCTCTCTCTCCTTCTCTCTCTCTCCTTCTCTCTCTCTCCTTCTCTCCCTCCTTCTCTCTCTCTCCCTCCTTCTCTCTCTCTCCTTCTCTCTCTCTCTGCCTTTCTCTCTGTCTCTCTCTCCCCCTCTCTCTTTCTCTCTCTCCCTCCTTCTCTCTCTCCTTCTCTCTCTCCTTCTCTCTCTCTCTCTCTCTCCTTCTCTCTCTGTCTCTGTCTCTGTCTCTCTCTCTGTCTCTGTCTCTCTCTCTCTCTCCCTTCCTTCCCTTTCTCCTTCTCCCTTTTCCCTAGAAGAATCACCTACTCCTTTCTATCTGTCTTTCCTCTCTCCTGAGTCTCTCTCACTCACTTTTATTCTTCTCCCTTCCATGGTGCTCAGCAAGCATTTATTAAGGGCCTTCTATGTACCAGCCATTGTGGTAAACCCTAGAAATAATAAGGCAAAAGCATGACAAAAATGGATCCTCCCCTCAAAGAGCTCACCTTCTAATAGGGGCGACAATACATAAATAACAAGAAGAAGAACAATTAATGCTTATATGACGCTTTAAGGTCTGGAAAGCACTTCATATGTTTTTATATTTGATCTTCACAACTCCATGAGGTAGATGCTATCATTATCCTCATTTTAAAGATAAGGAAAAACGAGGTTAAGTGACTTAAGCAAGGTCACATAGCTAACACTTGCCCAAGGCAGGTTTGAACTTGAGTAAGTAGGCAGAGGAGCTATTTCTGGAAGTAATGGGAAAGGGGAAGGTGTAAGCCCCTGAGGAGGAAGAGGGGAGGCCAGGCTAGACCTGCAGAAGAAAGAAGGAAGATGGAATGTTCTAGGCATGGGGGACTGCTGAGCAAAACTAAGGAGATGGGAAATGGAGCTGGGTGTGTGTTGGGGACTGGCATGAAGGTTGGGGAGAGGAGGGGGGAGTCAGCAGTCCTCTGAGACAGAGGGGCATCCACTATTTATTGCTTTGACCCTAAAAATGAGGTTGATCTCCCCCATCGCCCCATACCTGGTGACTCCCAGGGAGGCGAGGACTGATTTCCTTCCAAATTCTATTCCAGAAACACCACCACGAAAGCCCTCCTGGTCCTCGCCTCTGCTGGGGCCTTGCTTCCAGGCCGACTTATTTTTGTCGTTCTGGTGCCTAGGACAGTGCCTGGTACATAGCAATCCCTTAACAAGTGGGTGTTGACTGCCTGGCCCTGGGCTGAAATGGGCCTGCGGTGTCATGACACCACAAGGCTGTTGATCCAGTTTCTGGCATGGCTTGAACAACCATCGAAGGAGACTGAACTGAGGCCACAGCGGGCCTGGTCAGCCGCCACGAGGGACTCCCCGGTGGGCGAGAGGGACAGATGGGGGTTCTGGGCAGGAGGCTAGGAGACAGAGGCCCCTGGGAGCGGAGCCCCAGAGCATCCTGAGATCCCTCCTTTCCAATTCCAGAAATCGCTGGCCCTGGAGAAGGCGAAGCGAATTGAGGGTGATCCTTGGGGCCCTGCAGGAAGAGCCTTCAGAGGAAAAGGGAGCCACTAGTAAAGAAGGTAAATCTGTCCATCCTGGGGATCAGACCCAAAGAAGGCAGCTGGGAGCCTCCATTCAAAAGCTTGAATTTATTCATTTATTAAGCGTTTTCCATAAATGCAAGATATGATTAAGCTGCAGAGAAGCAGGGATGGTCACCCCTAGAAGCAGGGTGATGTAGACTGACCCTGATGTAGACTACCCGTGTGACCCTGGACAAGTCACTCACACTGCCAGGGGTCCAGACAACTCTCTGAGAGACTCTAAGCTTCAGAGAAAATGCCAACAGGCATAGCAAGGGAACTTCGTCCTCAGGGAGCTTTTAATTGCTTAATTATTTTATTTTATTTTGTTTTTTAAAAACCCTTACCCTTAGAACCAGTACTGTGTATTGGTTTCAAGGCAAAAGAGTGCTAAGGGATAAGGCAATGAGAGTTAAGTGACTTACCTAGGGTCACACAGCTGGGAAGTGTCTGAGGTCACATTCAAACCCAGGACCTCCTCTCTCTAGGCCTGGCTCTCCATCCACTGAGCTATCCAGATGCCTCCAAATTTTTTTATTTTAATAACAAATTTCTACATGAGTTTTCCAAAGTTATATAATCCAAATTGCCTCCCTCCTGTAAACCTTAAAATTTCTTAGACTTATAAATGTTGGAAATTTCACCATTGGGAAATTTCATACTTGAAAATTTTCCTACTGATAGTCTATTGGAATGTGAACCCCCTTGGCATGGGAGGGTCCGCCTCCTCCCTTCTTAAGATTACTTTAGGACAGAAACCTTTTGCTGAACAATGGAAAGGGCTTTGACCTATGCTTAAGCATAGAACAGGAAGTTCTTTGAGTCATGATTGATTTTAGAATTGATACAATAGAGATACTTGGAATGACAGAACCAGGTCTTGAAACTACAATCTCCACCCTACTCAGAGTAAAAAGATTTAGGAAGGGCTGCAGCAAGGATCAAGATTTAATTATTTGAGAATATGACCTTCAACAGACATGTGCAAAGCCACAGACCTCTGGGTGGTCCTGGGTTAAGGTAGAGCCACCATTGGCACAGGGAAGACATGGACAGTGATTGGTAGATGTGAGAACTGAGGGGAGGGAACTTGGATGGTTTCCTTAAAGATAGAGGGGTCTGAGGACTGAGGGGTGGTTGGAGAGGTTTTGCTCTGAGAGGTTGTGCTCTGAGAAGCTTGCTCTGAAGGAAGCTGAAGGTGGAGGCCCCTGAGACTGTTTCTCCATTTTGGTCACGTGAGTGATAGGGACTGATCTCTTTTCTTTGCCTCAGCTATCTAAGGGCTTGGGCCTTTTGGCCCAACCTAACCAGAGGGGGTATTTAAGCCCTATTCCCTTCTCTCCCCTTTCTCTCTCTCTTTATCTCTAATACCTTTCTTCCTCCTGTTTGTAATTAAAAACTCCATAAAAGGTTGACTGCTGACTTGAGTTTTCATTTAGGAATTACATAGCTGAATTCCTTGGCGACCTTAAATTAATATATATCAGTCTTTTAAAGTGATTTCCTTGTCACACTCCCCACTCCAGGAGCTGGCAAGCATTTCAATCTGGGTATTATCATGCACAACATATTTCCATATGATTCATTTTTGTAAGTGAATACTCTTATGAAACCAAAACCCCAACTATATACCCAAATAAATACGTGATATGTCATGTTTTCATCTGCATTTTTACTCCAACAGTTCTTTCTCTGTGTATAATTGGAAACTCTTGAACTCCAAAAACTACATTACCCAAAATCCCTTTCTGTAATATCCAGAATGCATTTCCCTCTGTGAGGTCCTGTAATTGTTTATGAGTTCTGTAGCTCCTCCCTCTTGCTCTTTCTTTTTCTCACTACCCAGCTGGGTTTAGGTGTTCTTTTACTTTAGTTATTATCAATAAAACTTTTAAATATAATACTTAGTTATTGAATATTAATTTAAAAACCCACATCTGGAAGTGGATAGATTGTCCTAAATCCCTCAGAGCTGTCCTGGGTCATTATATTGCAGAGTTGCCGTCTGTCCCATTTGATGGTTCCACCATGTTTCATGCTGTGGACCATGTTCTCCCGGTTCTGCTTGTGTCACTCTGCATCAGGGCAGGAAGGTCTCTCCAGCTCTTTCTGAAATCCTCCAGTTCCTCCTTCCTCAGAGCCCAATAGTATTCCCTCACCAGCACAAGCCTTCCCCGAATGACTTAGTTATTACTGGTGAATTCCCAAGTCCAGCCTCTGTCCTCCATATGAGGCCTTGTGCCAGGCTCCAAGGACACCCACAGCTCCTGCCCTGGAGGAGCCGACCATCTACGGAGGAGGGATTCAACCTCGAAGACCGAGAAGTAAAATCCCTTTGATGGGGCAGAGAGCCAACGGGAAGAGTAGTCAGAAAAAAGCCTTGGGGAGGAGAGGCGTGTTGATGCTCTCCATGAAGGAGAGTGCCTTCTGGACACTGCAGTTCACGCGTGCAAAGGCATGTAGGTGGGAACCCCTAGCAGGTCAGTCCCACTGGAGCCCAGACTAGGGTGGGGACGGGTCTGAAATCAGACTGGGCAGTAGGTAGAGGCCAATCATGGAGGCCTTTCAACGGCAGCTTTGTGAAGCCCAGGATCCAATATGGAGGGTCCCATCGGAAGAGTCGTTGATCGGAGGTAGAAGGAAGGGACTTTGGAGGTCACCCCGAAGTCTACCCACAGAATTTATTAAGCTGCCTCCAGACAATCCCCAGTTATACTCTAATGAGGGAGATACAAATATAGTATTTCCAAGATGACCCAAAAGGGCTGTTTCTGTACTTTGGGAATTATCCTAAATATTAATCAGTCAGTCAACAAGCATTTATTAAGCACTGCGCTATATGTAGCATAAATATAAAGTACCCAAGCACAAATTTGTTCAAAATTGTTGAAAACAAAGTCATCTGGGAAGGAGGACAGGAGGGGTTGCCTCAGATCAGAAGGGGCTTCATGTAGGTGCTTAAGGACCTGATCAGCAACAAATATTTTAATATTTTTAAATGTAAGTTAAATTTAAAATAGAAAATGATTCTTGAATATGCAACAGAATATAAATTATTTATAATATATGATAGGAATTGTTTAAAATATACAAATAGGATATAGATTATTGTCTATAATATATAATTGAGATGAATCATTATTAGTAATATATAAATATATGAATTACTTCACATAATATATTAGTTATTCTTTATCATATATAAATAGGATATAAATTATTGTTTGTGATATATAAATATATGGATTGATGTTTAAATATATAAATAGGATATAAATTATTGTTTGTGATATATAAATATATGGATTGATGTTTAAATATATAAATAGGATATAAATTATTGTTTGTGATATATAAATATATGGATTGATGTTTAAATATATAAATAGGATATAAATTATTGTTTGTGATATATAAATATATGGATTGATGTTTAAATATATAAATAGGATATAAGTTATTGTTTGCGATATATAAATATATGGATTGATGTTTAAATATATAAATAGGATATAAATTATTGTTTGTGATATATAAATATATGGATTGATGTTTAAATATATAAATAGGATATAAATTATTGTTTGTGATATATAAATATATGGATTGATGTTTAAATATATAAATAGGATATAAATTACTGTTTGTGATATATAAATATATGGATTGATGTTTAAATATATGAATAAGATATAAATTATTATTTATTATATAATATGTGAATTTATGTTTATAATATATAAATAGTATATGACTTTTCTATATGTTATATAAATGATATTAATTGATATTTATAATATATAAATAGCATAGTAATTGTTTATAATATAGAAATATGATGTATTGTTTATAATATAATTATTTTAGGAATTGTTTAGAATATATAAACATGATATAAAGTATTATTTACAATATAGAAATATATGAATTGCTATTTATAATATAAATAGGATATAAAATGTTTTAATAATAAATATGATACAAATTATCATTTATAATACATTATATAAATTATTGTTTATATTATATAATGTTAATGTCAATTATGGTAATAATAATGTTCAATAATATGATATAAATTATTATTTACAATGTAAAAATATCACCTAAATCATTATTTATAATATATCCATATGATATAAATTAATTCTATATTATTCTATATAAATTATCACAAGGAGTTTACATCTATTTAAATAAACCAATATTTCGGCACTTGCCCTTTGCCAGTCCCTCCAGTAGGCATTTGAGCACAAATAGAGAAGTGAAGTCGCTGCTGCCCTCAAGAAGCTGACACTCGGCTGGGGGGAGAAGGCGCTCCAGAGAAGGGAGCTTTGGTCTTCCAGACAGGAGCCACAGGGGAGGAGGAGACTGTCAAGCTCTTGCCAATCGTGATGGTTATTGATGTCCCCACTTGTTCTCTCAGCAAAACAGAGAAAATGTTTAGGAGAGAACAACTGGTAGAGATGAGTCAGAGAAGGCCAGAAGGGATGCCAAGAGTACAGAAGAAAAGGATGACAAAATGAAAAATGAAAAATCACTGAGGGGGCAGCTAAGAGGCTCCGTGGTGGTTTGAGAGCCAGGCCTGGAGTCAGGAGGTCCTGGGTTCAAATGGGACCTCAGACGCTTTCTAGCTAGGTGACTTCATCCCAAGGTCTAGCCCTTACTGCTCTTCTGCCTTGGAACCAATACCTGGTATTCATTCTCAGAGGGAAAGTTGTTGTTATTATTAATCATTGAATGTTAAAACTAGCAAAGTTCATAGAGATCAAGTCAAACCACCTCACTTTACAGAAGGGGAAACTGAGGCTGTGAAGTTAAGTGACTTGCCCAGGATCACACAGGTAGAGAGAGAAAGCTGGGATTCAAAGGCCTGGCCTGTGCCTGAAAGTCCAGCTGCTGGGCTGGGCTGGGTAGTGAGAGGACCCAAGAGGCAAAAACAGGAAAATGCCAACCCAAGACCAGGCAAGCGTTCAGAGAAGTGTGTGTCCAAACAGATTCAAACTCGATCTACCAGGTCGTGTGTCACTTGTCAGATCTGTTTGGAGTGATAGGGCAGCTGTGACAGCCTCCTCTTGTGTCCTGGCATGCTGTCCTAAGCCTTGTTTGCCCAAACAGACTTCAGCTGTGGGCACGTCCTTGCCCTCACCCGATTTCCCTACAGCTGCAGATCCCTAGATCAAGGATCTTCTCTATCCCCATCTGTAAAATGGAGCCAAGTACCCCTTGGGGAGGGGGGGGGTCAAGGGGTCGGGAGAGACTCCTCCTCTCTCAAGAAAGGACCAAGACGTAGACTTTCCGGAAAAAAACAAAAGACCATTCACTGGGATCTCCCTCCTCTCTCCTCTGGGCCTCCCCAGCCTTCCACGTTATCTTCCATCCTCTCCTAATAAGGAGGTTCTCCAGCCAGTCTCCGTTGGAAATGTGGCTCTTGACCAAGGCCAACCCTCTCGACATACTCTTCCCCCAAACTCAACCTCTCTTCTTACCAGCCTCCAATCTCTCTGCTGGCTCTTCCTCTGCTGCCTACAGAGAGAGACCTCAGTTGTTTCCCTCCCTTTTTTTTTATCCTTATCTTCCATCTTATTATCCAATGGTACAATGGATGGAACCCTGAGCCTGGAGTCAGGAAGACCTGAGTTTGAATCCAGCATCAGATATTGGGACCCAAACAGGATAGGAGATGCCTAACCTCTGCCTAGATAGTAGACGCTTACTCAATGCTCGTTTCTTCCTTGTTTCTGTCCTGAGCTCCAGGAAATTTCCGTAGGAATGTCAAACTCTAGTGTGTCCACAATAGGACTCATTTTCTTTTCTCCTAAACCTAACTCTCTTATTAAGTTTCCCCAATTTTTATTTTATTTTACCTTTTAATTTTAATATTCAATGTCAAAAATTTGTAATTCAGCCTCTCCTCTTCCCCACACCACAGAAGGCTTCATCCAGGAAAATATATAGATTAGGTCTTTCGTGTTTCCATTTCTCAGTTTATTCTCTGGAAGTGAACATTCATAAGTTACTCTATAAATATTCAATCTGTGGCCATAAGTCATGTTCTCTTGGTTCTACTCATTTTACTTTTTCCTGATCTCTTGCAGTTCCCTCCAAGTTTTTTTCTTAATTTTTTTTGAAAATTTTATTTAATTAGTTGATTTAGAATATTTTTCCATGGTTACAAGATTCCTTCCAAGGTTTGTTTTTTTTTAAACCCTTACCTTCTGCCTTAGACTCAATACTGTGTGTTGGTTCCAAGGCAGAAGAACAGAAAGGACTAGGCAGCGGGGATGAAGTGACTTGCCCAGGGTCACACAGCTAGGAAGTGTCTGAAGTCACAGTTGAACTCGGAACCTCCCATCTCTAGGCCTGGTTCTTAATCCACTGAGCCACCAAACTGCCCCCTCTTTCCAAGTTTATTTATTTGTTTGTTTATTTTTAAACTCTTACCTTCCATCTGAGACTCAATACTGTGTATTGGTTCTAAGGCAGAAGAGCGGTAGGAGCTAGGCAATGGCAGTGAAGTGACTTGCCCAGGATCACACAGCTAGAAAGTGTGTGTGGTCATATCTGAAGCCAGAACTTCCTGTCTCTGGGCCTGACTCTCCATCCACTGAGCCACCCAGCTGCGCCCCCCAAGTAGTCTTAAAAATTAATCTGCTTATCATTTCTTATATTCTATCACAATCATATACTATAATACTACAATTCATCCAGCCATTTCCCAATTCATAGGTATCCCTTCAGTTTCCAGTTCTTTGCTACCATAAAGAGAGCTGCTATAAATACTTTGGAACATATGGATTCTTTTCCTCTTTCCCTGATCTCCTTGGGCAATAGACCAGCAATGGTATTGATGGGCCTATGGGTATATACACAGTTTTATAGCATTCTGGGCATAGTCCCAAATTGCTCTCTAAAAAGGCTGGATCAGTTTACAGTCCCACCAACATGGTATTAGTGTCCCCTCTTTTCCAAATCACCTTCCACATTTGTCATTTGGCCCTTTCGTCAATTTGGCCCATCCGATGCATGTGAGATGATATCTGAGAATTGTTTTGGTTTGTGTTTCCCTCATCATTAGTGATTTGGAGCATTTTTCATGTACAGCTTTGATTTTTTCAGCTGAAAACTGTCTGTTCTTATCTTTTGTCCATTTACCAATTGGAGGAATGGCTCTTATTCCCACAAATTTGGCAAAGTTCTCTACATAGTTTATTTTTTTTAAACCCTTACCTTCTGTCTTGAAATCAATACTGTGTATTGATTCCAAGGCAGAAGAGTGGTCAAGTGACTTGCCCAGGGTCACACAGCTGGGAAGTGTCTGAGGTGAGATTTTAACCTAGGACCTCCCATTTCTAGGCCTGGTTCTCAATCCACTGAGCAACCCAGCTTCTCCCTCTCTACAAAGTTTAGATAGGAGACTGTTAGCCGAGAGACTGTCTATGAACATTTTTTCCCCAATTTTCTGCTTTCCTTCTAATTTTGTCAACATTTATTTGTACAAACCCTTTTTCATTTAATGTACTCAAAACTATCCCTTTTACATCTCACCATCTCTTATCTACTCATAAATCCCTCTCCTATCCATAAATCTAATGTTATGTTTCCTGTTCTTCTACTTTGCTAATGATATCTCCTTTTACATCTAGATCATGTATCCATTTGATCTTAATGGTGTAAGATATCGGTCTATACCTAGTTTCCGCCAAACTACTTTCCTATTGTCCCAGCAATTTTTACGAAAGAGTGATTTCTCATTCCAATATTTTGGACCTATATTTTTGTTATATATACAAGGTTACTGTAATCTTTTTCCTACTGTTCCCTAGTTTTTTAGACCCTTATCTTCTGTCTCAGAATCAGTATGACTAAGTATCAGTACCAAGGCAGAAGAGCGGTAAGGGCTAGGCAATGAAGGTTAAGTGACTCACCCGGGGTCTCACAGCCAGGAAGAATCTGAGTCTAGATTTGAACCCAGGACCTCCCATCTCCAGGCCTGGCTCTTGTTGCTCCTAGTTGCTCTAGTCTCCCCCTTTCCACAATGACGTCACCATTCTGTCATCCAGGTTCACGCACATATGTAACCAGTGGTGGTTTCCAGGAGGCCAGGCTAGTTTCTCCTTAAAGGAGAAGGGAAACTGCTCGACTGATTGGAAGATAAATGCTTCAGACATTGATATCATTTCATGGTCACCTGGTAGATAATAAAAGGCACAGCCTTTGAGAAGTCAGTGCTTCTCCCTGGTGTGGAAGGCAACATTCCTTTGTGACTCAGACACCAAAACAAAGAGGCAGAAGGGAAATGATTCTAACTGAATTCGTCCCCTATACTTATTGAATTGCCTTTTAATTGTTAACTAAGCTTTTTTTTATTGAGTGCCAAATGGTCCACAAATGTTTCACTGGGTTCCCCCATTACTGAGAACTAGACCTGGGCCTACAAGGGTCTCACACCAATTCTGGGCCTTTTTTTTCCCAGATAGTGTCCAAAATAAATCCTGTTTCTCTACTGATCCACAGCTCATATCCAGTTCCTTGCTTCCAAGAATTTCTGCTGATGTCATGGAAAGAACATTGGCCCAGGAGTCAGAGACTAGAGTTCTAGCCCTGGTTCTGACACTATATATAACTATAAACTGGTGAAAACCAATCTGCTTGGTATGGCCCCAGCCCTGCCCCACTCCCCCACGTATATTAAGGCTACTGCACTTAGAGAAGGAAATGGCAAACCTCTCCAGGATCTTTGCCAAGAAAACCCCCAATGGGGTCGCTAAGAGTCAGCCACAAGTGAAAAATAACTGAACCCAACACACCTCGGAACCAGGCATTCCTCCCTCCTTTCCCTCCTCCAGAGATTTCTGCCTGTGTGGAGCAGTTAGAGTTAAGTTTCCTGGCTTTCAGCCCCTCGTTTTCAATTGCTTATTCGACAATTCAGAAAATACCTTCATTTCACTGGTCCAGATGATCTCATTCTCTTCCTCCAGAGATGATGGCGACGTCTCCTGTTAGTGCTATTGTCCAAGTTCTAGCCCTGAGTGGCTACTATATATTGTTGTTGTTGTTTGGCTCCTTCTTTTACAGAGGACCACTGGCATCACGGGCCAGTGTCTTGACTCTCCAGGGAACTGGACTGAAGTGAGATAGAATTGCACCAAGTCATCGGCCTCCCTCTCCCTTCGAGTCATACAAAGGCAGTGGCAGGACCAAAGTCTAGAGAACTGGTGATGGCCTGGGATGTACTGGGTGCCCTTGGTGTCCTCCGTGTCTGGTCAGGTTCTAAGATCTCCGTCACGCCTAGAGAACTGGTGATGGCCTGGGATGCACTGGGTGCCCTTGGTGTCCTCCGTGTCTGGTCAGGTTCTAAGATCTCCATCACGCCTAGAGAACTGGTGATGGCCTGGGATGCACTGGGTGCCCTTGGTGTCCTCCGTGTCTGCTCAGGTTCTAAGATCTCCATCACGCCTAGAGAACTGGTGATGGCCTGGGATGCACTGGGTGCCCTTGGTGTCCTCCGTGTCTGCTCAGGTTCTAAGATCTCCATCACGCCTAGAGAACTGGTGATGGCCTGGGATGCACTGGGTGCCCTTGGTGTCCTCCATGTCTGCTCAGGTTCTAAGATCTCCATCACGCCTAGAGAACTGGTGATGGCCTGGGATGCACTGGGTGCCCTTGGTGTCCTCCGTGTCTGCTCAGGTTCTAAGATCTCCATCACGCCTAGAGAACTGGTGATGGCCTGGGATGCACTGGGTGCCCTTGGTGTCCTCCATGTCTGGTCAGGTTCTAAGATCTCCATCACGCCTAGAGAACTGGTGATGGCCTGGGATGCACTGGGTGCCCTTGGTGTCCTCCGTGTCTGCTCAGGTTCTAAGATCTCCATCACGCCTAGAGAACTGGTGATGGCCTGGGATGCACTGGGTGCCCTTGGTGTCCTCCATGTCTGGTCAGGTTCTAAGATCTCCATCACGCCTAGAGAACTGGTGATGGCCTGGGATGCACTGGGTGCCCTTGGTGTCCTCCGTGTCTGGTCAGGTTCTAAGATCTCCATCACGCCTAGAGAACTGGTGATGGCCTGGGATGCACTGGGTGCCCTTGGTGTCCTCCGTGTCTGGTCAGGTTCTAAGATCTCCATCACGCCTAGAGAACTGGTGATGGCCTGGGATGCACTGGGTGCCCTTGGTGTCCTCTGTGTCTGGTCAGGTTCTAAGATCTCCATCACGCCTAGAGAACTGGTGATGGCCTGGGATGCACTGGGTGCCCTTGGTGTCCTCCGTGTCTGGTCAGGTTCTAAGATCTCCATCACGCCTAGAGAACTGGTGATGGCCTGGGATGCACTGGGTGCCCTTGGTGTCCTCCGTGTCTGCTCAGGTTCTAAGATCTCCATCACGCCTAGAGAACTGGTGGTGGCCTGGGATGCACTGGGTGCCCTTGGTGTCCTCCGTGTCTGGTCAGGTTCTAAGATCTCCATCACGCCTAGAGAACTGGTGATGGCCTGGGATGCACTGGGTGCCCTTGGTGTCCTCCGTGTCTGGTCAGGTTCTAAGATCTCCATCACGCCTAGAGAACTGGTGGTGGCCTGGGATGCACTGGGTGCCCTTGGTGTCCTCCGTGTCTGCTCAGGTTCTAAGATCTCCATCACGCCTAGAGAACTGGTGGTGGCCTGGGATGCACTGGGTGCCCTTGGTGTCCTCCGTGTCTGCTCAGGTTCTAAGATCTCCATCACGCCTAGAGAACTGGTGATGGCCTGGGATGCACTGGGTGCCCTTGGTGTCCTCCGTGTCTGGTCAGGTTCTAAGATCTCCATCGTGCCTCTTTCAGCTGCCTCTTCCCTGTGAGGATCTTCTCTCTTCTTCCCCTTGAGAGCAGCAATAAAATCGATCTTCTTTTTCCTTTTTTTTTTAACCCTTTCTTTCTAGTTCAATATTCATTCTACGACAGAAGATCCTCAAGGGCTAAGCAACGGGGATTAATGGGAGCCACCAGCTGCCCCTAGAATATGTCTTCTGCTGCTCTTCTCCAAACAACTCCCTCCTCCTCCTCTGTACTATTCAGGGTCATGGAGTAGATCTTAGAAAGAAGCCGTCTGGGGGTAGCTGGAGGGCTCAGTGGATTGAGAGTCAGGCCTGGAGATCAAATCTGGCCTCAGACACTTCCCAGCTGGGTGACCCTGGACTTATCCCCCATTACCTAGCCCTTACCACTCTTCTCCCTTGGAACCAATAAAAGAAATTATCTTCTAGTCCAACCTTTCACCCAAGACAGGAGTCCCTTTACAACATCCCTGAGAGGTGGTCACCCAATCTATGCTTGCATATGTGCAGCAATGGGGAGCTCATTATCTAACAAGAATAAATGAATGAGCATTTATAAGTAGTAAAGGCAAAGTTCATCCTCTTTTATGGTCAGCTTTCATCATCCGAAAGCTTTTAATTATAGAAAGTCACCGTCTGCCTCCCTTTAACTTCCCATTGGTCCCAGATTTGCCCTTTGGAGCTATATAAAACAAGTCTGTTGTTTAGTCAATTAATTGTGTCTAACTCTGAGACTTCATTAGAGGTTTTCTTGGTAGAGATGCTGGAGTGGTTTCTCATTTCCTTTTCCGGCTCATACGGATGAGGAAACTGAGGCAAACAAGATTAAGTGACTTGCCCAGGGTCCCCCGATAATTTGCTATTTCCTTCTCCAGTTCATTTTACAGATGAGGAAACTGAGGCAAACAAGATTAAGTGACTTGCCCAGGGTCCCCCCGATAATTTGCTATTTCCTTCTCCAGTTCATTTTACAGATGAGGAAACTGAGGCAAACAAGATTAAGTGACTTGCCCAGGGTCCCCCCGAAAATTTGCTATTTCCTTCTCCAGTTCATTTTACAGATGAGGAAACTGAGGCAAACAAGATTAAGTGACTTGCCCAGGGTCCCCCGATAATTTGCTATTTCCTTCTCCAGTTCATTTTACAGATGAGGAAACTGAGGCCAACAGGGTGAAGTGACTTGCCCAGGGTCCCCCCCTCACTTGCCATTTCCTTCTCCAGTTCATTTTACAGATGAGGAAACTGAGGCCAACAGGGTGAAGTGACTTGCCCAGGGTCATTCAACTAGTCAAAGACCAAATCTGAACTCGGGTCCTCCTGACGACCTGGTCAGTGCTCTCTCTACTGGCCCCACTAGCTGGCCCAAGAACAAATCTCTGACCTTCAAATATTGTCTTCCAAGATGAGCAGCTCCAGTTTCCTCTGCATTTTAAGGGCTCTAAAGCCTTTGCCAGCCTGGTCATCATCCCCTGGGCCAGCTCCAGCTCTTCAAGGTCCCTCGGCTGAGCTGAACTCATGATCCAGATGGGGTCTGAGCAGGGCAGAAGATGGCAGCAGTCACTGGCCACCTACCCTCTAGTTCCACGGCTTTATAGTTCTATTTTTTTAACCATTTACTTTCTGTCTTAATAACCACTCTAAGACGGAAAGAGAAGGGCGAGGGAAGCAGGATTAAGTGCCTTGTCCAGAGTCACAGCCCGAGGAAGTATCAAGTCAGATTTGAACCCAAGTCCCCCCCCTTCCAGGTCCCCTCTCTCCAGCCCCCAGGCAGATGGGTTTTTCTTTCCATAATCTTCCGAGAGGCTCCTTTCCGGGGCAGCAAGATGGCACCGTGGATAGAGAGCCAGTCCTGGATTCAAATCTGGTCTCAGACACTTCCTGGCTGTGTGACCCTGGGCAAGTCACTGAATTTGCCTAGCCCTTACCTCTCTTCGGCTGTGGCATCCACACTGATGTCACTCTAAGAGAGAAGAGTTTGTAAATGAGCATCTTTTGGAAAGAGGCCCTTTCCTGCCAATGGTCTTTTGAGGAGTCTTGTGTCTCCCCCCATGGTGTCGGCTCCTTGCGTGTGGGATCCCCATCCATTACACACCATGTTGCCCCCCCAGCTGGTAACCGCTGTGGAGGGGGTCATTCGTCTGTCTGTCTGTCCCACAAAACCAAGTCACCTTTAACCCAATTTCAGGACTTTCCTCACCGCTTCTGTTGGCTCTAGGAGGGAAGGTAAATGCTTAAAACAATGAGGGTTTGGGGCCGGATGGCCTTTGAGATGTCTTCCCATCTAAAGCTTCGATTCTGCGGCAATCAGGGTGGGCATCCTGGAGGAGGAGGAGGAGGGAGCAAGGGAGAGAGAAGAGCATGGTTGATGCTCCTCATTCATTCTTAATAATTAATCAATACTAATAGTTCATGGAACCAATACCCCGCAGAGGGCGGGGACTGGACGCCCAGAGGGGCCCCAAGGTGCCGGGGAGCCTGCCTCTTTAAGGGTCCCCTCCCCCCTCGGCACACATTGGCCTCACTGTCCTCGGCCCCCTCGCCAGGAAGACCCAGAGCTCCTCTCAATGGGAGCTTTGTAGAGCCTGCTTCACTCTGGGCAAGCAGAGCCCGTCTGGGTGGGTACCAGCCACAGGAGAGCCCTCGGCCCCTCCCCCCTCCTCCCACGGGGCGCGGCCTGCCGCAGGCGCCGGAAGAGGATCCAGGCTGGGAGGGAAAGGATGCTCCGGGAAGCCGCTGTGCAGGGTCTCTGCAGCTCAGTGATGGAGAGCCAGGCCCAGAGATGGGAGTCCTGGGTTCGAATCCGAGCTCAGACACAAGCTATTGATTCCCAGATGGAAGATGAGGGTTTAAAAAATAATAACAATGAATAAGTAAAGGATGCAAATTGCAGGTTTCTTGGCCATTCCTAAGGCCTAAACGGCATGTAAAGTGCCAGCCAGTGATGCCCTCCAACAGAACCCGAGCGGTGGCTCTCCTTTCTTTCTTATTTTTATTTGTATTTACTGCTTGTAACCCTCCCTGCCGTCTCAGACTCAATACTGTGTATTAGTTCCAAGGCAGAGGAGTGGCGGAGGCGGGTAAGTGACCTGTGCAGGGTCACACCGCCAGGAAGCCGCATCTGAACCCAGGACGTCCCGCCTCCAAGCCCGGCTCTCAGTCCACTGAAAACCAGAAGAGGCCGCCTGGGATTCCTCTCCAGCTACCGAGCCTTAGTGAAACCTGATTGGGGGGCTGCAGGGGCTGCCGGCGTGGCCCTCCCCCGCCAGATGCCGAACCCGCCCTCTGCTGTGGGCTGCTCTGAGGAATTGGGTCGGAATGTTCTGGAAGGGGAGTCGTTTGTTGCCGACGGACCGAGCTCTGGCCCGGAAGGCCGGAGGCCCGGGATCAAGACCCCCGTCGCCTCTCCGAAGCCTGGTGCGGCCCCTAAGTGGGGGGCTGAGCCTGACCCTCCCTGGCTCCCCGGCTGGTTGGGAAGAGCCATCGGAGGGCCGCAGGGAGACCTAGAAGGGGTCAAGGCCTTCCTCCCAGGAGCCTGGCCAGAGAGGCCAGGACGGGGAAGGTTGGTGCTGTGGCGGAGGAAGGGGTGGGGGAGGGGCTGGAGGAGGCGACGCCCCGCCCCCACCGCACCCCCAAAGGAGCCAACAAGGGCAGGAGAAGGACCTCTCAGCGGAGCGGGTGGTCAGTTCTAGGTCCGAAGGCACGAGGCTAAAAGCAAAGGGATAGGTTGGGGTTCGAGGCGCCCCCGGGCTGCGGCACACCAGCTACCGCCCGCCCTCCCTGACCACACACTGACCCCAGGCCAACGGGCAGCCCTTGTGACCGCGGCTGGCCCCAACCTTGACCCTGGCCTGACTCCCCGCCACAGACGGAGCCCCCCCCCTTCCCCCCCCCCCCCCCCCCCCGCCGCACGTGCGCAGCCAGAAATGTCCCAGAGCGCCCGACCGGGCCTGCCAGGAAGGAACTGGGACACGCAGCCTTGTGAGAAGCTTCCAGGCGCATCTCCATAGAGTCCCAGCTGCTAAAGGCATTTCCTGGAGGAGAAGAGCCTGCGCGGGATGGGAGCATCCATCTGGGCTCGGAACACGGAGCATCTCTTACCCCGCCCCCCCCCCTTGTACTTCTGAGGGCCAAAAAAGCTCTGCAAGACTTGGGTTCAAATGTGCCTTCAGCCCTTTCCTGGCTGTGTGACCCTGGGCAAGTCATTCACCCTCTTTGCCTCAGTTTCCTCATCTGTCAAATGAGCCGAAGAAGGAAATGGCAAACCAGTCCAGTGTCTTTGCCGAGAAAAACCAAAGAGTCAGACTGGACTAAGAGGACGGACCCGCCGGGACCCAGGTCCTCCGCCAGGCTCTGGTACAAAGGAAAGCAAAAGCTCCAAGAGCTCCTGGACTAAGGGGGAGACAAGCTCCCCACCACTATGTACGCAAGAGGCAGAGATGAGATAAATTGGGGTCGCCTCAGAGACGAGGTCGCAGGACAAAGGAAGGCTGGGACTCCACCCCGTCTTCTGTTCGTCTGGGCAATTTATAGTTCTAAAATAGTCATCATTTGGCTCAGATGATCAGATTTATTGGCGTGTAATTGGATAAAATAACTCGTAATAATTGCTTTCATTTCCTCTTCATTGGGTGAACTGTGCCTCTTCCTTGTCCATGCTGGTCAGTGGGTTTCCTTCTCTCTCTCTTTTAAATCAAATTAACGGGTAGTTTCTCCACTTTATTGCTTTTTCCCAAATCAGCTCCTTGTCTTGTTGAGGAATTCGGTGGTTTTCCTACTTTCCATGTTATCAGTCTCTTGGGAAAGGCTTCTTAGAGGACACGGGACTTGGGTGGGATTCCAAGAAGCCGGGGAAGCTGGGAGTGGAGATGGGGAGGGAAAGCCTTCCAGGCTTGGGGCAACAGCGAGGGAAAGCACTCGCCATCTGGAGATGGGCGTCACATGGGAGAGGGTCACGGGATCTCCGAGCGCTCCCTTCTAAGCCCCTCATGTGTCATTTATTATTTGCCCTTGACATAGTCCATTCATTCTGCTTCCGGGATTAAATGGCGTCCCATGTCCTTTCCACCTCTGTCCTCCGCTTGGCTCCTTCTCAGCTGGAGACTGACCCAGGGTGGGAGGCTCCCACATGGAGCCGGACAGCAGAACGTGGGAGTCTCGGCTCCGAGGACACCAAGGCCGAAGGAGGCTGCTCGTTGTTTCCCCCCACAAAGGCCAGATTACAGTTTGGCTGCTAGGAGGGGGATGTGGCAGCCAGACCTCAGGTGGCTTAGCTTCCTGGTTGAAGAGGGCGATTTTCCCCATTCCACCTGCCCTGATCAGATGTAGCAGGACAGCTGCCCTCTAATTCCATCCCGAAGAGATGTTTGCTCACTTAAAAAAATCTTTATTGTTATTTATCTATTTACATATTTTAAAAATAATCTTTATTGTTATTTATCTATTTACATATTTTAAAAATAATCTTTATTGTTATTTATCTATTTACATATTTTAAAATATTTATTGTTATTTATTTCTTTATACATTTTAAAATAATCTTTATTGTTATTTATCTATTTATTTACATATTTTAAAATATTTATTGTTATTTATTTCTTTACACATTTTAAAATAATCTTTATTGTTATTTATCTATTTCTTTACACGTTTTAAAATAATCTTTATTGCTATTTATCTATTTACATATTTTAAAAATAATCTTTATTGTTATGTATCTATTTATTTACATATTTTAAAATATTTATTGTTATTTATTTCTTTACACATTTTAAAATAATCTTTATTGTTATTTATCTATTTCTTTACACGGTTTAAAATAATCTTTATTGTTATTTATCTATTTACATATTTTAAAAATAATTTTATTGTTATGTATCTATTTATTTACATATTTTAAAATAATATTTATTGTTATTTATTTCTTTACACGTTTTAAAATAATCTTTATTGTTATTTATCTATTTCTTTACACATTTTAAAATAACCTTTGATGTTATTTATCTATTTATTTACATATTTTAAAAATAATATTGTTATTTATTTCTTTGCACATTTTAAAATAATCTTTATTGTTATTTATCTATTTACATATTTTAAAAATAATCTTTATTGTTATCTATCTATTTCTTTACACATTTTAAAATAACCTTTGTTGTTATTTATCTATATATTCACATATTTTAAAAATAATATTTATTGTTATTTATTTCTTTACACATTTTAAAATAACCTTTATTGTTATTTATCTATTTCTTTACATATTTTAAAATAATCCTCATTGTTATTTATCTATTTACATTTTAAAAATAATCTTTATTGTTATTTGTCGATTTACATATTTTAAAGATAATTTTATTGTTATCTATTTCTTTACATATTTAAAATAATCTTTATTGTTATTTATCTATTTATTTACATATTTAAAAATAAGTTATTTATTTTTACACATTTTAAAATAATCTTTATTGTTATTTATCTATTTCCATATTTTAAAAATAATCTTTATTGTTATTTATCTATTTCTTAAAGGTAATTTTAATTGTTATTTATCTATTTCTTTACCCATTTAAAAATAATCTTTATTTTATTTTATTTTTCAAGGCAAACAGGAAGAAGTGACTTGCCCAGGATCCCGCAATGAGTAAGAAGCTGAGGCTGGATTTGAATGTTTCATGTTTTCAAAAGCTAGACATCATCAAGAAAGTCAGCCAACTGCCGAGATAAACCCATCCTCCATGTGGGTGCATAGAGGGCCCAGAAGATCTGGGTTTGGGACTCACTTCCAATACCTATAGCTGTGGGACCTCATCCTTTCATCTCAATATTTAGGCTACTCTCCAAGGCCAACGTGCAGAGGGGGTCTTGACCTGCTTTGGTGCATGAAGTTTCCTCACCTGGGAGTCCCTTATATTAATGGCTTCACAGGTCCGATCTGCATCCCTAAGGGGAAGCAAGACTTGGACAAGGCTTTAGAACATATTAATAAGGCCTTTCCGGCTTGCTTGCTTGCTGGGATGCCTTCAGGGAGTGGGAAGGGGAGAATCCCCTCGACAAAGCCATCAAACCCAAATCTTTCTCACTACAGCTTCTCCCCATGACTCCTGATTCCTCATCTGTCAAATGAGCCGGAGAAGAAAATGGCCAAGCACTCCAGTATCTGTCTATATGGCCCTGGACAAGTCACTCAATCCTATTTGCCTCAGTTTACTCACCTGTCAAATGAGCCAGTGAAGAAAATGGCCAAGCACTCCAGTATCTGTCTATATGGCCCTGGACAAGTCACTCAATCCTATTTGCCTCAGTTTACTCACCTGTCAAATGAGCCAGTGAAGAAAATGGCCAAGCACTCCAGTATCTGTCTATATGGCCCTAGACAAGTCACTCAATCCTATTTGCCTCAGTTTACTCACCTGTCAAATGAGCCAGTGAAGAAAATGGTCAAACACTCCAGTATCTGTCTATATGGCCCTGGACAAGTCACTTGATCCTGTTTGCCTCAGTTTCCTCATCTGTCAAATGAGCCAGTGAAGAAAATGGTCAAACACTCCAGTATCTAGCTGTATGGCCCTGGACAAGTCACTGGATCCTGTTTGCCTCAGTTTCCTCATCTGTCAAATGAGCCAGAGAAGAAAATGAAGAAGAAAGAGACTACTGTAGTTTCTTTGTCAGGAAAACCCCAAAGGGGACGGTGGAGAATGGGGCAGGACTAAACAACACATTCCCACTTTCACTTTCATATTCCTGGAAGTCCTCCCTCCCAGCATTGCACATAGTACAGTTGACGTAGGTGACATTTGAGGGCGGTCATGGGGAGATCTCCACCCTGGGAATTCCACAGAAGGGAGAATTAGTACCAAACCTCATAGGGGATACTTTAATAGACCCTAACGGTTTGATTATAGTGGCTCTCCTCTATTCTAATTCTCTTCCCGACTCTGTGTTTTCTCACCTGATCCTGACAACATCTTGCAAGGTCAGTGCTGCAGTCAGGGAGAGGCTACATCAGGTGTTCAAATCTCATCTCAGGTGGCTCATTGATACCAAGTCTGGAAATGGGAGGTTCTGGGTTCAAATCTAGCCTCAGACACTTCCTAGCTGGGTGACCCTGGGTGAGTCACTTAACCCCCATGACTAGCCCTTATCCCCTGCCTTGGATTATTATTATTACTTGTAGCCGACTTTTCCAGACTCACTGCACGTGCACTCATTCACTTCGTAAATCTGTATGAAGTGCCTCCTAAGGGCCAGACACGGGGCTAACTGCTGAGGGGACGTGCTGGAAAACGTTCCCCCACTGGCCGGAGAGGAGAGCCCAGGCAGCTTTCGGGTGACTCTCATTACTGACATTTTCTCCCGGGCGCTCTCAGATCTCAGCATGGGCAAGACCCTAAATCCAGGCTGAGGGTCAGTGCGTAAAAGGCTGCCACCTATAGATGTAAGGTATACCCTATAGAATATATTTGTATTATGCCATATATAATATATGGTCTATACCGTATATGCATCATCATGTTATATAGTCTATTCTATAACACTATGTATAATACATATTCTATATTCTGTAAATATATCACATATATTGATGATAAATCTTTGATAGAACACAATCTCCCTGAACACAGAAGCTGTCTCTGTTTTATTTATGTATCCCCAGAGGAAGGGATGACTTGTCAGCTCTAGGATGGGGAGGGAGCCGGCATGATCATGTAACCATGGAAAAATATTTTTAAAACAAAATTATATTAAAAAAATAAAAATAAGTCATTCCGTTGATTAATACACATTTATTAAGCTCCTACTAGACACTTATTATGCTTAATGCATATAATGCATAATATTATATGCATTATGCTAAGTATTTTTTAAAAACTTTTATTCAAAGATATTTTATTTTCCCAAGAACGTATAATAATCATTTTTAAACATACATTTTCCAATGATAGGATCCAAACTGTCTGTCTCCCTCCCTCTCTCTCCCAGCTTGGAGATGGTAAGCAATTTGATCCGGGTCATACAGGTATTACCATTATTGCCATTCTACCTCCCCTCCCTACGAGAGAAAAACAAAACCTTTGAGACAAATTTTGTTGTTCAGTCGTTTTAGTCTGACTCTTTCTGACCCCTTTTTGGAGGTTTTCTTGGCAAAGATACTGGAGTAGTTTGCCAATTCCTTCTCCAGCTCATTTGACAGA
This sequence comes from Monodelphis domestica, assembly GCF_027887165.1. Taxonomy (NCBI): domain Eukaryota; kingdom Metazoa; phylum Chordata; class Mammalia; order Didelphimorphia; family Didelphidae; genus Monodelphis; species Monodelphis domestica. Next base: position 734,668,539 of record NC_077227.1, read on the forward strand.
TGAGGAAATTGAGGCAAGCAGGGTAAAGTGACTTGCTCAGGATCATGCAACTTCTACATGCCTGAGGCCAGATTTGAACTGGAGAAGATGAGTCTTCCTGTCTCCAGACCTGGCTCCCTATCCATTGCACCACCCAGCTGCCCCTTGAAACAAATGAACATAGTTTTAAAAAATGTGCCCATAACGGCTCAAAAATGTGTGTCCCATTTTATGTATTGCATAAAGAGCTAAAGTGTATGTAATCCTTTAAGATTTTCCAAGCCCTTTACCTATGTTATTTTATTGAACCCTCACAATCCTCACAGCTGGAGGACCGTACCTGGAGTCAGAAAGAACTGGCTTCAAACCCAGCCTCAGACATCTTCTGGGTGATCTCAGCAAATCCCTTTACTCCTGCCTTCCTCAGTTGGTCCATCTGTAAAATGGAGAGAAGAATAGCGCCAGGACTGCTTGGGAAGATCCAAGATGTGGCGTAAGAGGTGATGCCAACCTGGGCAGGCGGAGGATTCCCTCTCCTTGAATTTGTGGAAATTCACTTCTGCCAACCGGTTGTGTATTGAGCATTTCTTCCATGGGTGGGAAATAAGTGCCTGATTCATGTTGCCCACTCAGTACCTGCCGACTCTTCCCTTTTGGAGAGATCCGAAACAGAAGCCATGGGGCAGCTAGGTGGCCCAGTGGCTAGAGCGCTCACTGCCAGGCGTCGTCCCCCCAATTTAAAATCTGGCCCCCGACACTCACTGTGTGACTCTGGGCCAGTCGCATCACCCTGTTTGCCTCAGTTTCCTCATCTGTAAAATGAGCCGGAGATGGAAATGGCAAACCACTCCAGGGTCTCTTCCAGGAAAGTCGGACACAACTGAACAACAAAACATAAGCCAGCACCTAAGCCAGGAGCTATTTTTCCCTGGAGAAGAACCAGGATGACCAGAGTAGGAGGACTAAATGAGCCAATGAGTGGGGGGGAGGGGGGGAAGGGAGTCTGATCTCTCCCTTGGACATCTGGCTCTCCTAAAATTGAACCTGGGTCCGGAGACAAGAGTAGAGGACCACCTAGGAAAAGAGGGAGACCTAGCAGGTCTTTATGTAAACAATATATAAAATAATTCAAGGGTCCACTAACGATTCCTATTACAGGTGCGATATGTGTCCTCCATCATGGCATGAGTAATATGGACCTATGAATTGCATGAATGTAGAGATTGGACCTATAGCAAACTATTGATTCTCCCCAGGAAGGGAAGGAAAAAGTCTGAATTATAAGATATTTCTTAATTCTCAAAAATACATAGAACTGAAAAAGAATTTAAAAATAAGTGGCTGTGTGAGGTGGTAAGGAAAAAAAGGGGATGCTCTTCCCTAGGGATAACTGGGAAGGTTTCGAAGGAATCTAAGGGCTCTGGGAGATGGGGGAAGCAGGGAGGACACTCCAGCCATGGGGAAGCCATTCCTGCAAAGGATCAGAGGGGGGAGAAGGGATGTCATCTCCAGAAACTAACCACCACCAGGCTCTGTGGACTTGGAGAATGAGTAAAGACGAGATGATGTGAAGAGAATGAGTAAAGGCGAGCGATTTGAAAGGTAGCTGGGAATTACATTGGAAGAGCTTTGGTGGAAGGCTGAAGATGTTTCCTTATGCTACAGGCAAAGGGGAAGGAAGGAAGATTCGTGAAGGGTGGGGGGCTGGCGTTGTCTGGAACAGAATCCATTATGGCTCCTACCTAGACCATTCCAAACTGTTTTAGGAATGTCAAGGAGGCAGCTATGTGGAGGACAGACTGATGGAGGGAGGGACAGGAAGCAAGGGAGTTACCGAGCATCTATTAAGTATTTATTCTATACAAGTCTCTGTGTTAATCACTGAGAAGGAACAGGCTAGGAACACAGCCACAGCCCTCACGTAAACCACTTGACACAAACAAAGCAGATGACTGATAGAGGGGAGGCAATCTGAAAGAGGAAGCCATCGGGGTCTGGGAAGAGCAGGAAAAGCCTGCTGCACATGGTGGGCTTTGAGCTGAGCCTTGAAGGAAGAGGGGGGAACTGAATGGGTAGAACAAGACACAGAGAGGGAAAGGGGAAATGTGTTCCAGATCAGAGTGTCGGGCCAGGAGAAATGTGTAGAAGAGTCCAATTTTAAAAAGAAGCCGGATTTTGAAGGGCTTAGAATGTCAAAAAAGAGGAGGCTAGGTAGGAGGCTATTATCATAGGTTAAATGAAAGCAGTGACCAGAGTCTGGACCACCTTAAAGGCTGCATCAGTGGAGAAAAGGAGATAAGAGGGAAGAGATGACAGAGAGGTAGGATGGACGAAACTTGACAACTCACTGGAAATGGGTCAAGGGTGAGGGAAGAAGCCAAGATGACTCAGAGGGTTTGACCCTAGTACCATCCACAGAAACAGGATAGTTTGGAGTAGGCTCGAGTCTGGGGAGGAAATGTCAAGACTTCTGCTCCCCACAAGCCAAGCGTGAGATGCCTGAGGCTGGAGAGCAGTTGGTAATATGGGAGTGGAGTTCAGAAAGGCATTAGGAGTGGATATGTAGACCTGGGAGTCATCAACTCGAAGAGGATACGCTCACTCATTTCTGACAATGGCACCACCTTCCTCCCAACCATCTGGTTCATTTTTGTCTCCTCCTACACCCTCAAGTCACAACTTCAATCCATCGCCAAGCCTGGTTCATTGTCTATAATTGAATCAATGGAAGCATAAGGAAGAAGGTGTAGAGGAGAAAGGGGAAACCAGGATCTTTCGGGGATGACCACGATCAGTGGTCAAGAAGAAGCTGGTCCAGCTTGGATGGTCAAGAGATATAGAGGAAACTAAAAATGAGCAGTGTCAGGAGGCATTTAGGTGGCATGGTGACTTGAGAGTCAGGTCCTGGGTTCAAATTTGACCTCAAACACTTCTTTGACCCTGAGCAAGTCACTTAAACCACATTGCCTAGCCCTTATCATTCTCCTGCCTTGGAACCAATTCTAAGTCAGAAGATAAAAAAAGAAAAGAAAGTCATGGAATTGAGAGACATGGATTCAAATCCCACCTCAGATGTTTACTACATGTGTGGTGTCAGGCAGGCCAAGTCACTTAACCTTAGTGTGCCCCAGTGTCTTCAACTATATATGTCATGACTAGTTCCCTTTCAGCTCTAGAGCTAAGCTCCTAAGGAGGAGAGATTATCTGAGGAAGGTGGTAAACAATATTAAAGGCTACAAAGGCCAAAAAGGAGACCCCTGCAAATAAAAAAACAAACAAAAAACCTTTGGATTTAGTGGATCACTTTTTGTGGTGGCAAAGAATTGGAAATTGAGGCGATCCTCATCAATTGAGGAATGACTGAACAATTGAGAAATAGCATATGATTGTGATAGAATACAATTGTGTTAAAAGAAATGACAAGCAGGATGATTTCAGAAAAATCTGGATAGATTTACATGAACTATGCAAAGTGATATGAGAAGAACCAGAAGAACATTGTACACAGTGACAGCAATATTAGAAGGATGATCAACTGTGAATGACTTAGCTATTCTCAGAAATTTAATGATCCAAGACAATTCTGAAGCTATCCACCTCCAGAGAAAGAACTGATAGTCTGAGCACAGATTGAAGTGTACTTTTTCTAACTCTTCCATTCTTGGGCTTTTTGCTCTGCATTTTATTTTCATGGCTAATATAGGAAATGTTTTGCATGACTACATGGATATAATCTACATTAAATTGCTTACCTTCTCAAGGAGGAGGAAGTAGAAGGAGGGAGAGAAAGAATATGGAACTCAATATTAAAAAAATGTTAAATATTTTGCTTTCATGTAATTGAGAAAAAAGTAAAATAAAAATTAAATGTATTTGGTAGCTAAAGTTATCCTTAGTGACCTTGGGGAAAGTAGTTTCTATTGAAAAATGAGGTGGGAAGGAAAATTTGCAAGGAATTAAGAAGTGAGTGGGAGGTGAATGAAAAATGAAGGTGAAACCTGTCTAGAAGTTCAACTGGGAAAAGAGAGGAAAGATAGGATTCTAAGTCCTTTTCCCTTCTTTGAGCCTTATCTGGAAAATTTCCAGAGTTGCGATAGATGATATCTAAGACTCAAGAGATTAGGTCTGGGAATCTGTGGTTTTACCCCCAAATAATTGACAGTTGTATTTCAATATAATCGGTCTCCTTTGTGATCATATATTTTATTTTATGTTTCTAAAATCATTATTCTGAGAAGGGATCTCCATGCTTTACCAGACTGCCAAGGGCAAGAACTCCTGCTTAGATGACCTCCATGGTCATTCAAAAGCATTTTGAAGTATTCTCTCTATGGCTGTAGCTCACCTCAAACTGTACAGAGCAGATGTCCCTACAGAGCTCAGAGACATATTGACACCAAGAAAAGTGACCAGGCAGGGGTCCTTTATACTAGTGACCTACTTAGGAGCATGGCAAGTACTGGGCTTGCAAAGGCTTCCACATCTGCTGCCCAGTAACCTAGCATTAAATGATAACTTGCCCAGTGTTAAAACTCAAACACTCCAGTGACAGACAGGACATCAAAGTCCCTCATACCTTGGCATGAATGTGTTTGGGAGATTTCTTCACTCCCTGGCAGGAAGGGGAATAGACAACATATTTTCTTGACTTGGAAGAAAGAAGAGTGATTTATGGAAAGAGAATGTAAAAGCAGGAGACCTATCTCCATACTTCTGGCCAGAGGGGACTTAGCATGGAGGTCAGAAATGGGGCTTTAGAGATCATGGGATCCAGCTCCCTCATCTCACAGATGAAGAAATAAGAGTGGAGAGGACAGCTATGCCCAATGTCACTCAGATGGAGCTATCATGGAAGGAAACCCCAAGGTCCCCAGACTCCAAGACCATGGCTCTTCCCAGCACCATCCAAGCCCACTAGTATATGCCTTGAATGTAGTTGTCAGGTTGGCATAGTGGACAGGACACTGACCACAACTTTATCTGTTGACCTTCTCTCCTAGAATACAGTATTGGTGGTAACAGGGCTAGGCAATGGGGTAAGTGACTTGTCCAGGGTCACAAAAGTGTCTTAAGGTCACATTTGAACCCAGGACCTGCTGCTGAGCCTGGCCACCTAGCTGGCCCCCTGACCACAGCTGCCGGACTGGAAGGGACTGAGAGGCCATCCAGTCTCATCCCGTTAATTTACAGATGGGGAAACTAGCCCAGACGGGATCTCTGGCTCAAGTCGGCCAGGTAGAAAGTCAGGAGTGGCATCTGGTTAGCCTCGAACCCAGCTGCTCTCTGCATTCTGGCTGGGGAGCTGCGGCCAGTTGCCTGGCTCTCTCATGGAAATAATAGAAGTTACTTGGCTCGTTTGCCCGTAGTTCAAACGCCGCGAATGTCATTCTAACGCGTCTTGCCGACCCTAGAGCAACTCTCAGTTGTGAAGTGTCCATTGTTATGAAGCTTTTACTAATAAATGGGACACAGAGGAATTGCCTTTATCGTGCCGAGCCCTGCGGGTCTGTGCAGGCACTGGAGCACCGCGAACATCCAGGGGGACAGGACAGCCCGTGCTGGAGGTCAGCTGAGAAGAGCACCCGCTCCATCCTTCCCTCCCTCCCAACGGATAATTGACACGGAAAGTACAGCGTTGGGCTGAGGGGCGCTAGTTCTTAGTCCTCGCCTGGTAAAAGGAGGATTTCTGGGATAAAGTAAACAAAACAAAAGCCTAATTAAAGAGCCTTCAGCGAGGAAAATTCCCAAAATTCGGCCGCCACTCAGCGGATGGCAATCACTGGGTAGAAGGTTGGAGGCTGGAGTCTGCGCAGTGCGCCCCGAGCGAGCGAGCGCCAGCCGCGCAGGCGCACTTCCGGAGCCTGACGCCGCCTCTGCCCTCAGCGGCCCCAGAGCATCCGGGTCCCTCCCTCTCAATCCAGGAGCGGGGCCCGCCCCGCCCCCTCAGACCGCGCCCCCTCGGTCCCCGCCCCGCCCCTCAGCGCGAGGGTGCCCCAGACTGAGCCACCGGCGCGGGAGGAGCAGCCGCAGCAGTAGCTTTAGCAGCAGCATTAGCAGCGGCCGCCCGAGCCGCGGAGCCTGGAGCCCGGCCCGACCCCGACCTCGAGCAGCCCCGAGCCAGTAAGTGAGGGAGGGAGGACGAGCACGGGGCAGGACCCTGAGCCGAGGGCGAAGGAATGAGGAGGGGGCGGGGCGGGAACTGGGGGGCTTTGGGGGTGTGAGGGGGGAGGATAGGACAGTAAGGGAGGACTGTGAGGGGGAGAGGGAACACTGAGGAGGGGCTCCGAGAGGGGGTTTAGAGAAAGTGGGGGGACTCCAGGAGCTCTAGAGGGAAGGGACACTGTGAAAGGATGGGGGCCGCCGGTTTGAGGACTTGGGCGCTGAGGAGAGTCCAGAGGGGGAGGAGGGCGTGGAGGTGATTGTGGAGGGACCAGGTTGGGGGCCGGGAGGAGACTGGAGGCTTGTAAGGGTGGGCGGACCGGGCTCCGGGGAGCAGAGGCAGCTTGTGGCCTGGGGCAGGGTGAAGGCAGGGGAGCACGGGGCCGGAGGGGGGGCGGGGAGGGAGGGAGTACCCACCTGTGCAGGGAAGGGGTCGGACAGCCAGGAGGCGGCGGCTAGAAAGAGGAGGGGAGGGAGTTCCGAGGGGATCCAAAAAGGATGGAGAAGGCGTGAAGGGGCGCAGCCCAGGGATGCACTCAGAGCGCAGGGGATCCGTGGGGGGCCGGGAGCCGATGAGGAATGAGGATAAAGAATAAGTGAAGAGGGAGCCCGGAGGAGGGGGAGGGCGGAGAGGGAGCGAGGGTGCTAAGAGAGGAGGCTCCTCCGAGTGAAGTCAGGGTTCTTCTAAGGAAGGGAGGGATGCTCTGGTGCTGACCCGGTCGTGAGGGAGGGGATAGGGACCTCTGAGGCCTAGGAGTGTTGGGGAGGGGAGGGGGAAGCTGTGGGGAACCCCCCTGGGGAACCAGAGAGAGAGCCTGGGGGGGGGGGGGTGTTGGAAAGTGAAGGGAGCTTTTGTGGCAGTCTCTGACTCGGCTCCTCCTTACCCTTCCAGGGCAGTTTCCACTGGTGTCTGAGCAGCAGAACTGTCCTAATTAAGAGAAGCCTTTTGTCACCCCCATATACTGAGCCTGAACGGTGGGAAGTGCTGTCCTTCCTTGGGCCAGCCTCTTTCCCTGCCAGCCTCCCTCCTTCTGGAGGCTCTGGGTCATCCCTACCCACAGGGAACCAGAAGAGGCTCCCCTAAAGGCTTTGGGATCCCCCCTCCCAGCTCGTGCCCGTGTGTCTTGGGCTACCGTCCAGGACCGGAGGCGGCCACCCAAAGTTTCTAAGCTGGTGCCTGTGGCCCTGGCTGCCCTGTTCTGGGGCTCCGGAGGGGCCCTCCATCACCTGTGTGTGTGCAGGTATTTAGAGTGGACTTTGCGGTGCTCCCCTCCTCCCCTCTCCCTTCTTCCTGGAGCTTTCCCAGCTCCTCCGTCAGCACTTCTCACCCATTTCCAAAGGCTCCTCCTCGCTATCAAAGCCCTCAACACCCACTTGAATAGGAACAAAAATTCTCCTCCGCCTCCTTTGTGTCTCCGATTTCTATCTCTGGGTTACCTCTGTGTGTCTCCACAGCCGGGTATCCGTGTGTGCCAGCACCTCTGGAGGGGAATGAAGAGCCTTTGTTGCTTGCTCCTCCGTGGGTGGGGCACGTGGGAAAGGCTGTGGAGTGGGAGACTTTGAGGGGCAGACAGAGACGCTCCCCCCCTCGCTGGCTCGCGGGGCATCCTTCCCTGTCCCGATCCGGCCCTGGGAGTGATGCCCTGCCCGCTGTGCTCAGCATTCCCCAAGGACAGTGCAGTGTTTGCTTAGTGGTACCTGGTGCCTCGGCAAGGTGTCTGGGCTTAGGGAGCAGCCCTGTTGTTCCGTGGGCCGGCAGGAAATGGGCTCAGCCCCCTCCCACCTCTGTGGCCAGCTGACGAGGTGGCAGGTGGCGCCTCTTGTTTTAACCTCGGCCCAAGGCGTCCCTGTGGCCCCTTCGCAGCGATATGAAGTTGCCCCGTTTCGAAGACTCTGGTCAGGCAGCTCAGCTCAATGGCTCCTCTTACAGGACTGCTGGGAAACAGAACCGCTCGAGCTCTTTGGTCATTGTCCTGATCCTCCGGGCCTCCATTCCCGCAGTTTTATAGCATCAGGCGGACCTTGTCTTTCTTGGTAGCTCTGTGTTTGTACGGGAATGCCATGCCAGAGGGAATCCACGTACTCTGGGGCCATCTCCAGGCTGCGGGCCCCTCTCCTCCCTTCGTTTGGTGGGTATCTTTCTCCAGCCTGGCCTGTGCCGCGTCTGTGCTTCCATACAGGCGCATTTTCACCAGCCCCCTCAGCCACAGGTGGAGGAAACTTCTCCAGAGACATGTGTACCCCCACCGTTTTGAGGAGAAAAAGTCGTAAAAATAGACACACGGTAAACAAACTGCCGGATGTTAAAATGATCCAATATTGGCTAATCTTTAATATGGCTAAATATAGGTTGTCGATTGCTTACCTTCTCATGATTACTTTTTTAGCCAAATACTTTGGAATCCTTGAATTTAAGAGAACATGAATTCTGACCAAAATAAAAGATTTCTATCTGTTCCGTAGATAACAATGACCTCTAATGGGGGCAGAAGCCTACATGTTGCCCCCTAGATTTGACTGTTTTATGTTTTTATGCTGTGGTTTTATGTTAGGCTGTTTAACTAGAATCGTCAGTACCCTTCCTATCAATTTAATGTGAACTCCAGGGAATCAAAGTAAGAATAAGACTTTTATAACTCGAATTCCCCGCATGTTGAAAGACTCCAGATGTATTAAGAACTGTCTGTCGGTTGTGATGAAACATAGTTTGATCTCTGCTAGGAAAGTTTTTGGGAGTCCTGTCCAATGTAGGGAATTTGGGTCAGGAGAAGGACCTGAGAAAGCTACTCCACTCTCCTCCCCAGATCTAAATAGAGTGGATTTCTGCTCTTCAGGGTTCTTTTCATCCAGAGCTCTGTAAAGTACGGCTGAGCTTTTTCAGTACAAACATGATGTGAGTGCTGTTCCTAACGCTGTCTCTGGAAAACTGTAGAATCAGGAGGTTGCTGATGGCTATCACTGAAAGCTTCAGTTCAGAAACAGTATCGGGTATGTGTGACCGTCTTCTCGTTCTTTGTCCCTGAATGCTTTACACCTGGATTTCTCCAACCCAACCCGCTTGGTGTCCTGTTTACGTCCCACTCAGCCTCGCAGACGTATTATTGGGCCCTTTTATTTTTGGTTCAGGAGAGTATATAATCAGATTAGCGGAAAGAGACGAAAATTTGAGTCGCGATACACAAAACTGACATGACATTTGAGGCTGCTGGTACGCTTTGGTAACTTTGTTGACTAGACTCTTTGAATGGAGTACTACCTTTTCTCCTTAACTAAACTAGATAAAGTGACCAAGCAGATGACTTCTCTGTTTGCTTGTTTTGCCTAGTCTAAAATTAATCAACCAGAAACCATTAAGCAACACCTAAATGGGATTTAGTCTGGATTAAGAAAAAGTTGTTTCTGCCGTTTAGAAATTTATAATCTGCAAATTCACAATTTTAGAACACTTTGTGACTGTCTAATCAGTAGAAACGACCTCGTCCTATGTAGGTCCCTAAAAGGCAAGAAATGTTCCCCTGACAAGTTGTTCTTTCGGTTTCTATAACCCTTCCTGGCACTGTAGCATTCTTGATTAAAAGTTGAAGGGGCAGCTGGGTGGCTCAGTGGATGGAGAGCCAGGCCTAGAGACGGGAGGTCCTGGGTTCCAATCTGGCCTCAGACACTTCCCAGCTGGGTGGCCCTGGGCAAGTCCCTTCACCCCCATGGCCTAGCCCTTACCCCTCTTCAGCCTTGGGGCCAATACACAGTATTGACTCTAAGACGGAAGATGAGGGTTCAAAAACACTTGAAAACCTCCTCAGAGGAATCTTCGAGTTCTTCGACCCAGCCACTACTCACAGTGCATCCAAAGTGGCCGAGTTTTCTTTCCTCCACGGATCCTGGGTTTGTAGCCAGAGCTGGAATGGCCCTCGGAGGTGCCTTCAGGGTCGCCTCCAGAGTCCTCCTCGGAGGCTGCAAAGCGAGCCCCTCCCCCCTCCCGGGAACACCGGGCGTTCACAGATGCCGCCATTTTGTCCATCATAACACTTACACACAAAGGAGACGCTGTGCGAGGATGAGAGCCGTGAAGGGGGAGGACTTTGTGTGTCCGCACGGCGCTCCATGCACAAATGGGCCCTGGACGTAGTTCTCATGGGCAGAATCAGCACCCGGAGTCCGCCCGGCCCGGAGCCCCAGGTGGTCCTCAGCGCCAGGGTGGGGCCGGACGTCCTCGACCTCGCGGCGAGTTCTGAACAGAAGGCTGCCTGGCCGTGGGGGATGGGGCCTGTGCCGCGCTGGCCATCCAGTTGAGGTGGGGTCGGGCGAGGGGGCGCCGACCGTTGGGAAAAGGGGTCCCGCGGGGGTGTGCTGATGGCGGGAGGCTTGGGGGGGCCTCAGGAAGCCACAAAGCTCTGTGGGAACGTCAGGCCTCTCTTTGCCTTGGCTAGTCTTGAACCAGCCTTTGGGGGCCTGGGCAGGGGGGAGGGGAGACACATAATGGTGGCTGCTCCCCCTGGGGAAGGGGAGGAGAGGACCAGCAGCACTGGCCACGGCCCTCCTGCCTGCCAGCATCAAGGACGTCCCAAGCTAGAATCAGCGGGGGGCCCCGGGGCTGGGGGGGCGAGGCCGGGGGGGGGCGAGGCCGGCGGCCTGGCGCCTGGAGAAACTCTTGGGCAGATGTTTGGAGGGCAGCCCGGGGGAGGGAAAGACCCGACACAGGACCTGTTGGAAGGCCGTGCCCGGGGAGAGGGCTCGAACCCGGCGGGAAGCAGGAGGCAGAGCCGAGTCCCGGGTGCCCTCCGTCAGACCAGGGGCCGGGGGGCACCCGAGTGATGACGAGCCAGGAAGGAGTGGGGGCTCTGCTGGCTCGTGAGTCACTCCCGCTCAGTGGCCTTGGGGCAGGGACGGCCAGCCGGACAGCACCTGCGCCGGAGGGGCCGGGCGTGTGGGTGGGCCTTGGGCTGGGACCCAGGCCCTGGGAGGGTGCAGATGGGGCTCCGCACCGTCGTCTCCCTGGATCATCTCTGTATTGGATGCATTGAACAACACTGGGAGGCCCCTGGATTTCGCCCAAGGTCTGCGACGTAAAGGTCGGGCCGCCCAGGGTCTCTGGAGTCCCCGCTTGGCTCAGGACCAAGAATGCTGGGACCTCGCTCGGAGGCAGGAGACGAGAGCAGGAGGGAGGGAACGACTGTGTTGGAGACCGGCCCAGGGCCTGGCCATGGCGCTGACGGAGGCTTCGGGCCCTCCCGGCTGACCCCAGAGCCCCCGGAGCAGGGCGTCCTGTCCCTCACCTCGCTACCTCCGTGGGCTGTGAAGAGAGCACGGCTCGGCCCAGCGGCGCCCTTGCCTGGAGGGAAGCCAGGATTGCTAGTGTCCCCCTTTCCGTTTCCAATGCAGGGCTCTTGGGGCCTTCGAGCTCTTCTGCCACCAGAAGCATCCAGAGCGCTCCGTCCTGGATAAACCATTCTTTGTAGCCTCCTTGGCTGAGAAGCTCCAGCAGTCCTCGGCAGACCTCCGGGAGGCAGGCGAGAGGTCAGAAGGAAGAAGAGCCTGCCCCCGCTGCACGGAGGACGGCCTGCCATCGTGTCCCCCCACGGACCTCGGAAGGGGCCGGCTCCCCCCCACGGACCTCGGAAGGGGCCGGCTCCCCCCCACGGACCTCGGAAGGGGCAGGCTCCCCCCCACGGACCTCGGAAGGGACCGGTTCCCTCCTATGGACCTCGGAAGGGGCCGGCTCCCCCCCACGGACCTCGGAAGGGGCCGGCTCCCCCCCACGGACCTCGGAAGGGGCCGGCTCCCCCCCACGGAACTTAGAAGGGGCCGGCTCCCCCCCCCCATGGACCTCAGAAGGGGCCGGCTCCCCCCCACGGAACTTAGAAGGGGACGGCTCCCCCCCCCCATGGACCTCAGAAGGGGCAGGCTCCCCCCATGGACCTCGGAAGGGGCCGGCCACGGACCTCAGAAGGGGCCAGCTCCCCCCCACGGACCTCGGAAGGGGCCGGCTCCCTCCTATGGACCTCAGAAGGGGCCGGCTCCCCCCCACGAACCTCGGAAGGGGCCGGCTCCCTCCTATGGACCTCAGAAGGGGCCGGCTCCCCCCCCACGGACCTCAGAAGGGGCCGGCTCCCCCCCACGGACCTCGGAAGGGGCCGGCTCCCCCCACGGACCTCGGAAGGGGCCAGCTCCCCCACACGGACCTCGGAAGGGGCCGGCTCCCTCCTATGGACCTCAGAAGGGGCCGGCTCCCCCCCACGAACCTCGGAAGGGGCCGGCTCCCTCCTATGGACCTCAGAAGGGGCCGGCTCCCCCCCCACGGACCTCGGAAGGGGCCGGCTCCCTCCTATGGACCTCAGAAGGGGCCGGCTCCCCCCCACGAACCTTGGAAGGGGCCGGCTCCCTCCTATGGACCTCAGAAGGGGCCGGCTCCCCCCCCACGGACCTCAGAAGGGGCCGGCTCCCCCCCACGGACCTCGGAAGGGGCCGGCTCCCCCCACAGACCTCGGAAGGGGCCGGCTCCCCCCCCCATGGACCTCGGAAGGGGCCGGCTCCCCCCACGGACCTCGGAAGGGGCCGGCTCCCCCCCACGAACCTCGGAAGGGGCCGGCTCCCTCCTATGGACCTCAGAAGGGGCCGGCTCCCTCCTATGGACCTCAGAAGGGGCCGGCTCCCCCCACGGACCTCGGAAGGGGCCGGCTCCCCCCACGGACCTCAGAAGGGGCCGGCTCCCCCCACGGACCTCGGAAGGGGCCGGCTCCCCCCACGGACCTCGGAAGGGGCCGGCTCCCCCCCACGGACCTCGGAAGGGGCCGGCTCCCCCCACGGACCTCGGAAGGGGCCGGCTCCCTCCTGGGGATGTCCATGCCAAGGCTCCTGGGCTCCTCGGCGTTTCCCGTCACCACCCTTCTTACGGGTGTTCTTTCTCTGGCCACGACCCACAGCCTTGAGTTGGGAAGCAGCCGTTTCTGCCGTCCTTTCTTAACGACGACGGGAGGTGTTTGGTCCAGATTTTGGAATGCAGTCTATTTTTTGTATAAATATTGGGCTATTTAAGGCCAGAAGAGTTTTCCTCGCAGCAGTCCTGTGAGGCAGGTTTGGCCAGGATTCGCTTCTCCGCCTCGTGACCGCAGAGCTGGTCCGCTCCGGGCAGAAGCGGAGCAGACAGACGGCGTCCCGGGTTGGGGCCTCCGTGCGCCTCGGTCTTGCTGGGTCCTCCTCCCCTGACTCCCTCTCTGGGCCCTGCTTCCTGTTTCTCCAGAGGGCCCTTCTTTGCTGCTGCTGTTGGCCAAGGAGGGCGCTCTGGGGCCCGCCACGCTTCGTGGGGAGCCTTGGACATTGCTCTGCCGCTCCTGCCTCGGCCCCGGGGCCGCAGAACTCCCCAGGGGAGCGGAACCGACCGGAAGCCCAGGGAAGCGCCTGACAAAAGAAACGAGTCCGGGACCACCTGCAGGAGGCTCGTTGGCTGTTTTCCGAGTCGCTCTGCAGCCCCCGCGGCCCGGTGGGTATTGGAGGTGGCCACCCCGAGGGGCTAACGAGGCTCAGCGGTGGAGGGAAGGGATGGGGAGGTCACGGCCTCCTGCCGGTCAGAGCCTCCTCTGGGAAATGGGGCTGGGCCTGCCTGGAGGGAGCGGCCAGCCTTGGTGAGCCTCGCGTTGGTCGCTATTATTTCCTGGCTCTACGTAGCCATAGTTTAGAGCCTTCGAATCCAGGACATTTATTCGGCTATCCCCCTTTGCAGAGCTGCTGCTGCCTTCCTCACGGAAGTGTTCTGAACAATAACAGCAGATGTGGAGAGAGCGACTCACAACAGCCTGCGGAGGGGGATGCTCCTGGGATCTCCATTTTGCAAGTGAGGAAACTGAGGCAAGCAGCAGCAAAATGACAAGGATGTATCGGGGGCCAGGCCTGGAATCGGGGCTCCCCGACTCTTGGCCCCCCCGGCTGTCTCCATTCAGAGCCCATCCCCCACTGGGCCTGCCCGACAGCCGCTCTTCGCTGACCAGGAAACGCAGGGGGCCGGGATGGGCTTTAGGGCCAAGGCCGGGAGTTCACGCCAGGGCCGGGGCTTCTCTCCCCCCATCCTGCCCAGAACGGAGCCCAATAACGACAGAAGTCGTGACAAGTAGATGGTGTCCGTTTCTAGAAGCACAACTTTCAGACACGGCACCCGAAGCACCAGTGCTTGAGGAGCCGAAACATGGGAGCGACGGGGCAGGACCCTGCCCGGCATACAAGGAAAACAGGCGCCGGTCGGGCCTGGCATGCATCTGGCTTGGCGAGGCTCATAGACGTTTTCTGCACCGCTATTCTTCGAGCCCAGCACCTCCGTGAGGCACATCCTCGCCCCATTTTACAGGGAAGGAAACTGAGGATCAGAGAAATTTAAGGGACTGGCCAACCGTTACAAATCCAGGTGGCTTCGTGGATAGAGAGCCGGGCCTGGAGACAGGAGGTCCCGGGTTCACATGTGGCCTCAGACACTGCCTAGCTGACCCTGGGCAAGTCACGTCGCCCCCGTTGCCCAGCCCTTATTGCTTTCTGCCTTGGAACCCACACAGAGGACTGACTCGAAGTAAAGGTCTAAAAACAGTTACCTCCCTGCCCCGTGCTGGAGGTGTGACTAAATCCAGTTCTGGCTCTCGCCACTATTGCAGGCTCGGCGTTCTGCACTCCAGGTAGCAAAGCGTAAGACTTGTGGACGGAAAAGTGAACCGTGCACGCAGAATGGAAGTTCAAAGCGCGTCCCATCGCCGCCCTTTCGATGAGTGCGCTCTCCCTGGAGGTCGGCCCAGGTGCTTCCGGATGTCCCTCGCCCCCGTCCTTATTTGGGGTGAATTCTGCACCTTTTCTACCCGCCTCTCCTCCGAGCCACCGTCCCGGAGGTCTGGAAGACTTTCTTTCCTGGTGCCGGGCCTTCCTTTTTTGGCCATCCCGTCCCTCTTGACCACTCCACAGCCTCCTCGGCCCCCCAAGTCCTGCAGCGGCCCAGGATGGCCTTCCTCCCGGCCTCGGCCTCTCCCGGGCTCCTGCCTCCAGCATGGGCAGTGTGGAATGCTGCTCGGCAGCCCCCACCCTTGGGCGTCCGGCTTCCGCCATGCCGCCGAGGCTCTCCCTCAGAAGGCGCAGGGACCGCCTCACGACCAAATCTTTTCTTTTCCAGATCGTATCCCTTTTGAACAGTTTGTAGCTTTTGGACATGAACGCACCTTCGTGACCCCAGACCCTTTCTCTTCCCTCCGCTTTGCAAACGGCTGACTTGGCTCCTCTCTGATATGGTGCCCACAGCGGGCCAGTCCTCTAACATCTCACGGGAGCCTTACACCATCGGTCACTTACGAAGTTCCCACTGCGTGCCGGCCCCGGGCCTCCAGAGAAGCACGGCCTTCCCGGGGCTCCCGTTCCGATCGGAGAGACGGCGAGCTATCTGCAGGAGAAGCAGGACCTGGGGAAGGGAGGGAAGGCCCTGGGATCCAGAGCGGGGAAGACGGCAGGTGGAACCCAGGGGACTAACGAAAGTCCTCGCTCGGAGGCTGGGGTTCCGTGCCTTGTTTTCAAAGAATTTTTAACGATGTTGTTTCATTCCGTTGTTCTCTCTAACAGCTTCTTTGTTGATTTTCTTCTTCCTGAACCTAAAAAAATGAATGATGGAGTGTTCCTCGAGAGCCTGTCTGTAGCCTACTTCTCTCCGTTTCCATTCTTTCCAGGGATCCTCTCATTCATTCTCACACCTTCAACTAGTCTTTTTTTTAACCCTTACTCTCTGACCTAGTAACAACTCTAAGACAAAAAGGCAAATAACAGGATTCAGTGACGTGGAAGTATCCGAGGCCAGTTTCGAACTCAGGCCTGGCATTCTCTCCACTGAGCCACTTGGTGGCCAGCTTTTCCTCTTGGACTCCCATACACAGAAAGCTCTCGACCTCACCTCTGGAGCTCCAGGTTTACGTGTGCACTTGGTTGTCCCTGGGCCCCTCCAAGTCCAGATGTCCCAAACTGAGCTTGTTACTTCCCCTTCTTTATCTGACTTCCTCCTCGTCTGCGGTGCCACCCCCGGGCTGCTGCCTATCTTCCTGTCCATCCTCGCGTCCGTTAAGTCCTTTGGCATCTATTTCTGCAACAGTTTTTCTCTCCCTTTCCCCCCAATGCTGGGAAAGACCCTTATTCCCACCCTGTGGAAACTTTGGGGATAAATGTCTGCTTTCGTGTCAAAAGCACACGTAGTGGAGAGCGCTCCGAGCGTGGCGTCGGAAAGAGCTGAATCAGATCCTGCCTCAGACAACTTAGTAGCTGTATGGCCTGTGGGAGCCTTCATCCTCTGACTCAGTTTCCTTATTTGTAAGTAATAGCACTTCCTCTATCCCCCACCTTAACTTCCCAGGATGATTACTATAAGGACAAAATGGGATTATATACGTAAAAACCTTAAGGTGCTCTATAAGTGTGAGCAGTTATCCGTATTTTCGTCATTCTTTCTTCCTGATTTAGCCTTCGTCTTCCGCAGTCAGTCATTCATACTCCTGCCAACAACCACTCCAAGGCATAGCGTCCCCGGCTCCGACTTTTCAGTGACCCTCTAGTCCATCCCATCTTTCTGCCTTTACTCTTTAGCTCCAAATGTTACAAAACAAATGAAACAGGCATTTATGCCAGCAAAGAAAGAGAAGAGAGTCGGCCAGTGGAGTCCCCAGGCTGCTCCACACCCTGGTGCCGGTCCGGCAGCGTCCCAGCGCCTCCCCAGGCCCAGAAGACGCCTTCCAGGGTCTCCTCATTCCCCTTCCCGCCGCGTTCATTCTGTGGCTGCGCCGGTCCTCTCACGGCTGTCGGCTCGCGCGGTTCTCTCCAAGTTTTCAGGCTGTTCCTCGATTCTGGTGGCACAGCGGGAGTCCGTCCGTCGGGTTCACGTGGTTCCGCCATCCCCGCGGATGGGCCTCCCTTTCCAGTTCTGTGCCACCCCGGGAGAGCTGCCTTGGAGATTCTCCATCTTCCAGCACGCGGAGGGCGAAGGGGGGGTGGGGGCAGGGCCCGAGGCGGGGGCAGGGCCTGAGGGGGGGACAGGGCCTGGGGGGGGCAGGGCCTGAGGGGGGGGCAGGGCCCGAGGCGGGGCAGGGCCCGAGGCGGGGCAGGGCCCGAGGCGGGGCAGGGCCCGAGGCGGGGCAGGGCCGAGGAGGAGAGGAGGACAGGCCGCTCCCAGAGGACAGCCAGCCCCGACGCCAAGGCTTCGGAAGAGCCGGCGGGGGTTCAGAGGGGATGCCAGAGTTCTCGGACACGGAGGCGAATGACGACGAGGTCTTAGGGGGCTCCCAGGCCCACCGCCGGCAAAGGCTCGGTCCCCAAGGCCCAGCAGAGACCCTGCAGGACAGCACACGGCAGCCAGGGAGGGAGGCAGGACTGGCGGCAAGAACGGATGCCTCAGAGCGCGCCCTCGGCCAGCCCTCAGCCAGGAACTGAGCTCGACTGCCTGGAAGGTGACCAGAACCAGCGCTGGGGCTGCCGGGGCCCAGCCCGCCTTCACGCGGGGCCTCAGACACTGCCCGGCCGGGTGGCCCTGGCCCCGTCCCTTATCCCTGGGTCCCGAGCTCGTGGTGCCCAGAAGGCAGCAGGTCAAGGAAAGAGCACCTAAGGATGACCGCTGGGGGTTCCGCCCTTCGGCCAAGCCTGACCCTCCGGGCCCCACTCGGGATATTCCTGGCAAAGATCCTTCTCCTGTGGAGACAAGCGGGGCAAAGTGACCCAGCCAGGGTCACACCGCCCGTCCCGCCCTCCCCCAGCCCCTCGCTGCCCTGGAGAGGGCAGGTTGTTCTGAAGAGAAACCCGAAGGAAAGCCCCCGGGACTCTCCCGAGGCCAGGGGACGGGGAGCAAGGCCGAGCCCCGAGCTGGGGGAGGACCAGAACGCCGGGCGGAATTCTGGGAGGGCTTCGAATGGCAAACCGCAGCGCGTCCCTTCTGTGGCCTGGGAACTGATGGGGTGAAGGAATGACGCGCGACGGCTCCTCTTCTCACTGGGCAGAGAGCCAGGCCGGGCCGACTTCGGCTGACCCTGCTCGCCGCGTGACCCTGGGCCAGTCACCTAACCACGGTCTAGCCCTCAGCGCTCTTCTGCCTGCTGCTGACGCTTGCTCTTGCCTCTGCGGGGTGCTGGCTGACTGGCTGCGGGGGAGGAGGGCCCGGAGAGAGTCAGCCTGGGAGGAGAGCTTAGAAGGACGCGCTTGGGGACGAGGCGCCCAGAGCTCCGTCCAAGGGCAGTGTCCGGCGGCAGCTGGAGGGCAGGAGAGGCTCCCCGGACAGGGCCCCGGGGGGCGCCGCAGAGAGCCGTGCGGGGATGAAGTCCGGAGGGGCGAAGGCCGGTCAGGAGGAGGAGGGAAGGGACAGGTTGTGTGTCTGTCTTCAGGACGGAGAGAGCCTGCCCTGGGCCGGGGCAGGGAAGCAGTGAGGAGGGAATGGAGAGCCCTGGGGGCGAGAAAGACTCCGGGAAGCCCCCTTCCAGGGCACGCAGGCGGCTCCCTTCTCGTGCCATTCATGGCGCTGCACCAGGGCTCCCCACGACGGCCCCAGCGCCTTCCGGAAGGGGCCTCTTTCATTGGCCGTCGGTGAGAGGAGCGCCGGGCGTGGCGGCCTCGGGTGACATCATCCTTGGCGTGGCGCCTTGTTCTGAGAGTCCCTGAACGGGACGGGACGAGGCGCCGCGCAAAGGATCATGTGGGTGCGCGGCGGTCGGGGGGAGGGGATTCCGGCTGGGCACGCTGCCGCCCGGTATGGGTGGCGGTGATGGGCAAGGCGGGGCGGGCCCGATTCACAGTGGTTCAGTCTTGTAGCCCAGCCCCCCCCCCAAGGCTCTGAGGGCCCGAGTTTGGGGAGCCCTGCGCTGGCGGCCCCTCGGAGCACCCCGAAGGCAGGCGGCATTTCTCCAGCAACACGCGGGCGGCCCTTCGTAGTTGTTGAATGAGGGTGACAGACACGAAGTGCTGCAGAAACTCAGAGAGCCCCCAAACCTCTCCAGAGCTCAAAGCGACCCCGACATGGAGCCCAGAAGGCCGTCTCCTCTGTCTGCTTCCTGGGTGCTCCCAGCTTTTCCTCTGGGGCCTTCTGGGCTTTCGCGCCTCCCCAAACAGGCATTTACGTCTGAAAGGGAGCCTTCGCCTGGGGGACGCGAGCCGCGTGTCGGGCCAGGTCCGTCCGGGGTTCTAAAGCAGCAGGTGGCTGTGCGGGGATTGTCCGCCCTCCAACTAGTCCAGCTGGCGGCAGCCCGTCCCCTCGGGGACGTGCGGGCGCTGCAGCCGCGCTCCTCCGTGCCAGCTGGCCCCGGAGACCTTGGCCGGCTCCTGCGCGGAAGCTGGTCTCGGCCTCCCCTCTGGGGCCCCAGAGGAGGCCGTGGGATGCCCCCGCTGAACGGGCGCTTTGTTCTCTGGGAGTTTAGGGGCGGCGCCCCAGGGGAACGCGTGTACCCCCCTTTGGTGCAATTCTGGGCCAGAAGAGCCGGGTGGGTGAGGCCTGCCCGGGGTCACCCAGCTAGGAAGGGTCCGAAGCCAGGCCCGGCTCTCCCTCCGCGGTGCCGCCTTGCTGTCCCAAGGGAACGCCTCATTTAAAAGAAAATGGCGTCCTGATGCCTTTGCGGGGTTCAGTCTGAGGAAATCGTCATTGGGGAGGGCGACGCTCCGCAGGGGCCGCCCGGCGGGAGGCCTCCCTTCCCCAGGAGGGCTCGGGAGGCAGCTGCGATTGAAAGGGATCCGGGCACCCAGCCGGGGCCCAGACAGTGGCCTTTCCCTGCACAGCCTCTTGGGAGACGCCGTGGGGTCCTCTGGGAGCCCTCTCCCACTGCCGGGTGAGACGAAGCCCGTCTAGACAGCTCTCGGGAGGCGAAGCGGCCCGTCTTCAGGAGCCCCGAGGGCCGGCCTCCCGGTGGGCCCGGAGGGGCCTTTCCGCTTCCCAAGTGCTCCCGGGGGTGCGACTCCCAGGGACGCGGCTTCTCAGCCCCGCGGGGTGGAGCCGCGCGTGCCCTGGGCTGCCCTCGGCCCCTCCAGAGTCTCGTCGGAGCCCCCGCCGCTGCCTCCAGGGAGCTCGCTTTGCCCTGCTCCGACTTCCTTCCAGGGCGCTCTGGCGCCCCCCCGGCCCGGCCCGACAGGCATCAGCGCAACTGAAAATTAGATTATTTAAACTGAATTTGGGGAGAGCCGGGCCTGGCGTCGGAGCGCTGGGTCCGATTTGGCTCACTCTTCCTAGCTCTGTGTGCCCGGCCCTGGCCCTTCTCTTTAAAGTGAGAGTGAGAGTCAAAAAAACCGAACGTGTTTGTTCTGGGTGGTCTGTCTCTATTTAGACTGTTTTCAAGAGAAAATGGTATTCGTTGTCTAAATATCTGACTAGGACGGAAGAACGTTTTACAAGGAAGTTACTAGGCCTGGAGCAAGTCCCTTCCGCTCTCAGGGTCCCGGTGGCTCTGAGACTATCCCTTGGCAAGCCAGGCAGAACACGCTCACACGCACACACGTGCACACACACGTGCACACACGCACGCACACATCGCACACATTGCACACGCGCACACACGTGCGCACACACACCTACGTGCACGCACGCACACACGCACACACGCGCGCGCACACGTGCGCACACGCACACACGTGCACGCATGCACACCCGCAGATTTTACATCCAAAGGGATCACCTGAAGAACCTCCCGGTGGGCTGAGGAATGAAGCGAGACCTCCCGAGCAGAGGGGTCGGCTCGGGCCTTGTACGCGGAGGCAGGTGGCCTTTTATGCCAGGGTTGGCCAAGCCAACTTGACCCCAGTGGAGCATTTCAGGGCTTCCCACAGACCGACAGACCCCCGAACAGCCGGTCTAACAGGGGCCAAGGATGGCCTCGAGAACAAGTGGAGATTCTAGAGCCCAACAGAACAGGTCCAGCCTGGGCTTCGGTTCTGGTTCATTTTTCGACGTTGGGGTCCCCGGCTGGCTTCCTACGTGCAGAGTGTCAGGAACCCCGATGGGGCGGAAGGCACACGGGGCAGGTGGCTGCTCGGGAAGGTGGGCTGGACACCTGGAGGCTCCGGATTCCCGAGCCGGCTCTGCTAGGTGCGCAGGGAGGCCACTCACAGAAGCTCTTTGTGTGGCCGCAGAGAACTGGAAATAATGCGGATGCCCATCGGCGGGGCAGGACCGGAGGAATTGTGTGTGCCGTGAATGGAACGCGGATTAGGGCACCGTGCGAAACAGTGAATAGGAAGAATCCAGGGACTCGTGATGACTCATAGCAGTGGAGAAGAGGGAAGGAAGCAGACCAGGAAGAGTTTCCATTGGACTTTCTTCAAAACAAAGTACTTTGTGTCTTAACTCATCTGGTCCTCACAATAACCGTGGGAGTTAGGAGCTAGTATTATCCTCATTTTACAGATGAAGAAACCGAGGCAGAGGGACCTGTCTAGGGTTGTCCACACAGCTAGCAAATGTTTAAGACTGGATTTGAATTCGGGTCTCTTTGTTTCTAGGGCCAGTTTGTACCACCTAGTTGCTTTTGATGCCAGAGTAGGCAAAGCAACAAGCATTTAAAAATAAAATGGAAGCAAAACCAAAACTTCTCATTAAAAATATGAAAGTGAGTAGCATGTTTACAGTGACAAAAAAAATCTTCTCCCCCTCAAATTCAGTTCATGATGTAGCTAGATGGCTCAGTGGACAGAGCACCAGGTCTGGAGTCAAGAGAACCTGGGTTCAAATGTGACTTTCAGGCACTTCCTAGCTGTGCCACCCTAGGCAAATCACCTGCCCCCTTTGAATAGCCCTCGAACTATTGTCTTAGAGTTGTTGCTAAGACACAAAGTAAGAGTTAAAAACAAAAATTCAGTCCATTCATCACTTCTTACAGAAAGCCTTCCCTGATCACCCCATCCACTAGCAGTGACTGAAATTCTTTTGTATTTAGCTTTTACACTCTTTACATCTAGGTGTGTATGTATTTGTTTTTTCTTATATATCTGGGATTCGTCCTAAGGAGAGTTCCTAAAGGACAAGAATTGGGTTTTGGGAAGGGTTTTTGTTGTTCTTTTTATTCTCAAAACCTAGCACAATTAGGAGTTGCTTGATGAATGCTTATCTAATTGATTACTTCATTGTTCCTTATGGTGCAAGAATACGTTCCTTGGTGTTCATGTGCCCCATACACTGTTAGGCCATCTCTCAGCCTTGTTCCAGCACGTGGCACCCCCAAAAGCCTGCTCACACTCTTCGGGATCTCTCTGTCCTTAGTCTCTGGGATATAGATTGGGCCCCTGGGGCAGGAACAGGGAGGGAGTTTTTTCCCTTAACTGCAAATTGTTTTCCCAAATGGTTCAGACTGAGTCCCACCAGCCAGCAGCCAGATGTTAGTGCGCCATCTTCCCTTGTCCATCTTTGCCCATTGGCTTAGTGTGAAGCGAGACTTTCTTCCACTATTTTGATTTCCACTTGTCTTCCTTATGGTCACTCACAGCACCTTTCTTATGAGCATTAGTAGTTTGTACTGCTTGTTTTCTTTAAAAACCTAGCCCAGCATAAAAGGAAGAGAGATGATACCAGAAGAAATGTTAAACTCCCTTCTTCCCACTGATCATTCACGACTGACCCAGTGTGTCCAAGCAGGAGCAGAGAGACACACACGTAAACACAGAGAGATCAATGCAGAAAGTTACCCATCCAAAGGAGGACACAGCTTGAAGGAGTGCAAATCCTTGCATCTGAGAAGTTCTGGCTATAGATTTTAGGAAGGCACTGACCCTTGGAGACTGGTAGAGAACTGCATCAAAGGAGAACTTAATGGGATAGCTAGGTGGCTCACTGGATAAAGGGAGACCTAGAGGCAAGAAGCCCTGAGTTCAAATGTGATCTCAGACACTTTCTAGCTGTGTGACCCTGGTAAAGTCATTTAACCCCAATTTCCTAGCCCTTACTGCTCTTCTTCCTTGTGTAACAGTTAAAATTTAGGGGAGATGGGGAGACTGAGGCAGGTAGAAATTAGTTTCTCTCTGCAAGAAGTATTATATTTTTTAGAGGTTTATTAAAGGTTAAAGATTAAAGAATATACAAGTAAGAAACATGTGCCTAGGCCAGAGGCCTAGACAAAATAACCTCACATCACGCAAGAGAGGCGTCTGCTCCAAAACGGAAGTCCAAAAAGAGCCAAGAGACCACTCAAAAGCCTTTGAATCAGCTTAAATACCTTCTCGATCTCAGCCCAGGTGAGATTACAAGGCATTCTGGGGAAGTGGAGCAAAGGCTCGCGGGGATTGTAGTCCTGTATTCGAGTCTATTTTTTACACTTGGAACTGATATTCAGTATTGATTTTAAGACAGAAGATAAGGGTTTTTTTTTTTAATACAGAGAGTTTAAAGAGAAAAGTAAGAAGGGAGAAAATAACTTCAAATAATCAGGAATCACAAACTCCCCCTTTGCCATACGTGCTTTTTTCTACATGTATTCCTCACTATTTCTGCACAAGAATTTCCAGTCCTCTCTTTCCAGGGACTTGATGTTTTTTTGAAAACAGTGATGTTTTTTTGAAAACAGTGCACTCTGGGTTTGGGGAGATGTTCTGTACTGACTCTTATTATACCATCTTATAAAGTACTCTTTCCTAAAAGCAAAAAAAAAAACAAAACTAGCCCAGGTTTCCTTCTTATGTTAAACTTATGGTTTGACTGAAAATTTAATTGGTCACCAGGGATTTAATTTCTAAATCCCAAAAATTAATTACTAAAGTAAAATGGAATTTATGGTAGTTTATTTTTACAATAGAGGGAAGATATTAAGGAAGTGAGAAAAGGGGTGGGGGGAGGGAGAGAGAGAGAGAGAGAGAGAGAGAGAGAGAGAGAGAGAGAGAGAGAGAGAGAGAGAGAGAGAGAGAGAGAGCTCCAGGTTCCTCTGAGCCAGGTAGAAATTTTAAGGACCCAGCCAAGGGAAAGGAGTCTCAAGACAATGGGCCTTTCCCGGAGGCTCACACCTCCAGAAAGGGCAAGGAAGGAAATCAACCTTGTGAGTTTAATCAGCACATTCTTTTATTAGCCTCAACTCCAACAGGCTTCATTCAAGTGACTTCCTTCAAGTCTCTCTTCACTCCAAGTCTGAGTGTCTGTCCTCTGTGTGTCTCTGTTTTCACTTTTAAAGACCTTTTTATCTCGTGTCACCTCCCCTAAATTTTACATCTACCAATCACAGCTGACGCTCCACTCCAGGACTGCCCACTCTTTCATATGTGGGTCACAGACCTCCCACTCAATGTATGAAATGGGTGTTCACACCTTTTTGTGGTTAAAATCCAAAATGGGTAGCTCTCCCTACTCAACTTCAAGTACTGTGCTCTACACTTTGGGGATTAAAATCTAAAAATAGACATGGGGTTACAATTTAATGTTCACAATCAAGGAAGAACTAAGTACCTTCGTTGTTATAGTCAAGGGAGAGCCAAATCCAAGCTTCACATTCTCTGGGAAGTCTTCCCTGATCTCCCCAGGCCTTGGACTTTTCATGTCCTGGAAGAAGGGAATACTGTTAGGATGGAGCACTTTGTTCTTCTCAGGCTCGTCATTCACGCTGTAGGAGCCTCTGCTTGTCTATGAGTGCACATTCATTGTTTAACTTGTTCTAGGGCTTTAGCAAGTCCCCAGTGGAGTTTTGTTTTTCTTTGTTCTAAACCTCTACCCTCTATCTTAAAATCAAAACTAAATAGTGGGTCCAAAGCAAAACTGCGCTCTTTGTGGTGGCCAAAAATTGGAAAACGAGGGGATGCCCATCAATTGAGGAATGGCTGAACAAATTGTAGTATATGTTGGTGATGGAATACTATTGTGCTAAAAGGAATAATAAAGTGGAGGAATTCCATGGAGACTGGAACAACCTCCAGGAAGTGATGCAGAGCGAGAGGAGCAGAACCAGGAAAACATTGTACACAGAGACTAATACACTGTGGTACTATTGAATGTAACGGACTTCTCCATTAGTGGCATTGCAATGTCCCTGAACAATCTGCAGGGATCTAGGAGAAAAAACACTATCCACAAGCAGAGGACAAATTGTGGGAGTAAAACACCGAGGAAAAGCAACTGCCTGACTACAGGGGTGGAGGGGACATGTCTGAGGAGAGACTCCAAATGAACACTCTAATGCAAATACCAACCACAGGGAAATGGGTTCGAATCAAGAACACATGTGATACCCAGTGGAATCACGCTTCAGCTATGGGAGGGGTGGTGGGAGGAGGGAAGGAAAAGAAAATGATCTTTGTTTCTAATGAATAATGTTTGAAAATGACCAAATAAAATAATGTTTAAAAGGGGGAAAAAATTTAAAGTAAAATAAAATAAAATAAAAAGAGCCATCAGGGGTTAAGTGACTTCCCCAGCTGGGGTCATCCAGCAGCTGTGCCAGCATCAGTGTTAATTATAGACAGTCCCTAATTTACGGGGTCATTCTCTAGAAAGAGTAGCATGATAGGTGCCCTTTGTTTAGTCAGTAGAAACTTTTCACAATTTCTTAAGCACTAATAGCTTTAAAATGATTTTTCCAAATTCTTTTATACTCTAGGGAAGTGATGGTGAACCTTTTAGAGATGGAGTGCTGGGCCCTGCCCCCAACCCTACCCCTCAGACCAAGTGCTGTGCCCGTCCCACTCCTTTACCCCCACACAGTAGAGGGAGAAAGCATTCCCATTGGGCTGCTGGGTGGAAAGCAGGGGAAGAGAGGAATGTCCTCAGCCAGTGTAGGGGGGGGGTGACCTGAGGACTCTGCTCCCCTCCAGTTCTGCTGCCTGTTAGCTGCTCACCTGACCCCCAGTGTGCTCCTATTGTCTGCTGGGCAGAGAGGTGGGGGAGAAGGTAGGAGAGCAGCTCCACCCAAGCCCCTTTGCGTGGCTAGTAAGGAATTGGGTGCGGGGACCGGGCTGACTGCCCACAGAGAGTGCTCTGTGTGCCGTCTTTGGCATCTGTGCCATAGGTTTGCCATCATTGCTCTTGAGTTTTGTCATCAGACTGTGGTTTATTTGAATGCATCTCATTGGTTCGTGTTCATTTCTTTTTTTCAGTGGGGGGGGGGGAGGCGGGTGCACTTTAATTATCTCTTTCTCCATTTTTATTTCACTTTAGATCTTTTCATCACAACTGGGATTTCTCTGTCCATAATCTGCCTACCATATTTTCCAGAAAGAGTGATATTAAGATTTTTTAAACCCCAGCCTTCCAAATGGCCTTTATTACTGGTACTTCCTTCTATTTATTTGGATAACAAATTTTTCTGTAGTCTAACATTTACCTTGACATTGGGAGATTATTTTTTTGTTGTTAATATTTTTCATGTGGCTGTCTTCAAATGGACTCAACTTGAGACAGAGAAACTAATTTATGAGCTGAAGTTTTTCTTAATATATTGACATGTATCAAAGGTAGAGATTTTAATTTAAAAGTAACCTTACTTAGAATGGGTCCCTCAGCTTTTTTGTGTTACTAGTATCCTTACTTAGCCTGTGTTTTGCTATTCTTTTCTTACAGTCTTTTGACATTCCTATTCAGTAAAACTAATAAAATGTCTTAGAGATTCATTCTGATCTCTCACAGTGAGATCAACTCAAAGGATTACTGGCTCACCTCACTGATAAAATTACCAGGATTAGATCAAACAATTGCATTGTGCTTATCCAGCATTATTTGGTATAGATACAAAAATGGTAGGAGTTTAGAAGAGGTTAGTAGAGTATTTCTTAAAGGAAGAAGAAAAAGCTGTCACGTAGGGGAGAGTTTAATGTGTACTCTTTAGCTAATTTCTAAAAAAAGAATAGAAATCTTCTATATGTATATATGACAAAGCCAAGATTTTTTGTGGCGATTCCCATCCAGTTTTATTTATATAGATCGTCCTGGTTTGAGCTTTTTTTCTCCAGATCTTGGTAGGAGCAGATGAATCTCAAAACCAGTTTTCTCCTGCTCTGTTTTGTCTGCCTCTGTGTTAGTAACAGAATCCTGCAGCTCTAGTCTCTGCTTAAAATGAAATATTATCTTGAGTTCTCGAGCACCTCAAGTGACAGCCGTCTTTTTGCTGATGGGTTTGGCAGCCGCCTTCCCGTACTTGGTTAGAGGTGAGGGAGGAGGGGATGCTAGAACAGCAAGTTCAGGCCTTTGAAAGCCAGCCCACCCTCCGTGTTGTTTCTTGAAGGGGATACGCAGCACCCTCCAGGCTTCAGGCAAGGCCAGGTTTCTTAGCACGGCCGGGCTGCACCTTGCAGCGTGCCAACCCCAAACAGGTCGGAACTGAAGGAAGGGAAATGAGGGGCGCAACGACGTCCACAGGACTCGCCCCTTCCTGGGAAGGCTCCGCAGCTCCGTCGGGCCCAGCCTGCGCTTTTCCTCTTCTAAGGTTCTCCCTTCGAGTTCTGGCCGCGCGTCTCCAGAACGTTTTGAGCGGTGCAGGCCCTTCCGAGAGGCTGGCCTTCGGGTTCTCCGGAGAGGCGTTCGCTTGGCCCCAGAAGCCCCACCTGCCTCCCAGGCAGAGGCTGGCTGGGAGCTACGCGAATGAGGGGCTCCTTGAGGCAGACCAGGCCGCCCGGCCAACCCTCTCCTCACAGCTGAGGAGAATGAGGCTGGGAGGGAAGTATGATGGATTGATGTTGCCGTGGTGACAGGGAAATGGGAAGCCCCAAGGATACAACTGGCCTGGGAAAGGAACCTGCTCACAATAGGCCTGGGCTACCTGGCAGGGGCCCTGGCTCCAAAGGGAGAGACTACCAAGACAGCGGAGCCGCCAGCCCACCTAAGCTGGGATCGTCAAGAACTTCCGTCTGAAACTTCCCTTGGGCCGAATTCTGGAGGGAGCCTCGTGGGGTCTCCCGATCTCAAAGGGACACCCTCATCTTTCATATTGGATAATATCCAAATACTTCATGGCTGGCATGAATACGGAAGCTTAGAAAAATGGACCTCACGTGCCTTCAGGTAGTAAACGTCTTTAGCTTCTGAAGAGTTAAAGGGCAAGAAGGACGTGGCTTTATGGATGAACATTAATTCCTTGAATTGCAGGCGTCAGGTCCCCCCACAACACTCCTAAGTGTGGCTGGAAGCAGTACGTAATTGGGAAATATTTAACAAAATAAATAATCATATTAGAACATAGATAATGTTGATATGTGGCTTCCTAAGATAGCGTGCCCCAGCAAGGATTTTTATGTATGATTTAGTGGCCCCCATTTCTATTTGTTTCAACAGCAGTGCCTTGGTCTAAGAAAAAAAAATAGCTGGGTAGCTCAGTAGATTAAGAGCCAGGCCTCAAGGCAGGAAGTCCTGGATTCAAATGTGGCCTCCGACACTTCCTAGCTGTGTGACCCTGGGCAAGTCCCTTAACCCCTATGGCCTAGCCCTTACCATTCTTCTGCCTTGGAACCAATACACAGCATTGATTCTAAGAGGGAAGGTCAGGGTTTTTTAAAAAATTGAAATACAATAAAATTTAAGCCTAGATACCCTCCCCCTGACCCGGAGTAAAAAATCATTCCATATCATCTAAGTAGGACAGGACTTTAAAGTCAAAAGCAACAAAGTTTTAGGCATTTTTTTTTGTCTTAACCTTACATCTTAAAATCAGTACTGTGTATTGGTTCCAAGGCAGAAGAGCAGTAAGGGCTAGGCAGTGAGGGTTAAGGGACTTGCCCAGGGTCACCCAGCTGCCCCCAGGCATGATTTTTAGACATAAGTCTATTTAAATATTTATAAGAATAACCACAGCTGAAGTACCTGCATTCTTTTGGTCATGGTTGGAAGGCAGTCAATCTCTGCTTTCTTTTTCCTCCCTTTGGTTCTTTGAAAGTAGCCCTACCCTCCTTCCTTTCTCTTAGCATTCTGCCTGAACCTGCCCCTCCTGGGCAATTACCACGTGATCGCATGTTTGCTTTGCCTGCTTAGTTCATTCTATTTTCATCTGAGTTGAGTTTAACCTATTGACTCTTGAGTGGTTACCTGTTGGGTTTTAGAAGATTCATACTCTGATAGCAAAGGAAAATTAAACATCATTTCTTCAGTTAACTACAGAATTCTGTCGTTTTAGACATCCCTGTAGTGTGCTAAGTGACAGGTGTCATTGGGGAGGGCTGGAGAAGAAAGCCGGTTCTTAAAATAAATATGTGGGTCTCCTCTGGAAGGTAAAGAGGGCCGCCCCCGGAGAAGGCCACCAAAGGCAGCCCCCCACGGGTGGATCAGGTGAGCTGGCCAGAACAGTTAGCCCTCAGCAGACAGGTAGGTGTGAGCAGTTCTCTTTTCCTACAAGGCATCACCATTTCAAGTTCCCAGGAAGAGGGAGCCGGGCCCAGGAAGCAAGCCCAGGCTCTCCACCATGATGCCCTGGAGAGGGAGGAGCCTCGGACATGGTGCCTGGCATCCAGGCGGCCCTGAAGAAATGCGGGGAGGGCCCCTCGGGTCCTAAAATGAGGAGGACGGGAAGTGCAGTGGTGAGGCAAAAGCCACCGATATTAGAGATGACGGAGCTACTTCCGGAGAGAGCTCTTCCAAGAGTCATCTTAAGGATATCTAGTGAAGAGGGTAGCCCACTACTCCTGAGAGAGCCTGTTCCAGCACCTGGGCTCTGTGATTAGGGTAGAAGCCCCGCTCTGAGAGGGTCTTCTCCAGCGTTATCCTCCTTGTCTGCTCCGTTTTTTCCCCTCTCATCCTTTTATTTTTTGATGCCCCAAATTCACCTTTTGCTTCTCTTTTCCTTCTTCCCCCTTTTTTCCCATCAAGCCCATTTGTGTCATTGTATTGTTAGACCTGCAATGCAGTTATTTTTGGTTCCCCTGGGAAGATTAAATTGGGATGGAAATCTCTAATATCAATTTCACAGAACATATATCTTAAGGGTGAATTTCAAACCCATTGTTCTTGATTTTGTATATCCTAAGCTGCTCTAAGGTCAAGTCTGCCCAGTACATTCCTTGAAATTCTTGTGGATTTTAAATGATCATTTTATCTTCAGAAAGTCTATTTGGCTTTGAACGGAAGCTAATTTAAGTATGAAATCTTAATTCCCTTGACTTTTAGTGTATCATATGGCATTGATAAAAAATCCTTGGCAGTTCAGTTTGGTTTTTTTTAATGTTTTCCTTGTGGCAGCATATAAGATCTCTCCTTGTCATTGTAGTCAAGTTGATAAGTGTCTTCAGTGAGTTGAATCTGGAATGAGTCCTTTCTGATTTCCTAAGAATTCTGTCTCTTCCTAAAAATATTTCCTAAGAATCAAAGCAATTTGCCTTCTTGTTTTTAGTATTAATATAGTATGTAATGTTTTCTATATGATTTCCTGCATTAGAGAAGTCAAATCTTTTCTTCCAGTCTGGGGAAAAACATAATAGTTCTCTTTCCAACCACTGTTCTCCAATCCAATCCAATCCTGTTTGCTCAGGTTCCTAGATTTGGGGGAGAGGGTAGGGGGTAATTGGTTTGGTTTTTGTTTGTTTGCTTGTTTTCTTTTTTATGTCCCTCATTCTCTTACCTCTAGCAAAGACAATTCTGCTTTCATTGACTCCTTTGTTTTATTTATATTCTTCACATGTAGTTCTGAGTTGTTGAGTTTCAAATCATCCTGAGGCTTATTTCTCTCCTTTTCCTTTATTTCCTTCAGTCATTTCCTTACTTGCCATGGGCAAAGTCCACCCTTGCTCAAGACTCCAGGGTTTCCCAGACAGGTGACAAATGACCAGTCAACAAAAATAACAAACGGAAGACAGCTTAATCATAACAGCCATGGGATTGCTTTGCACCTGATAGCTGCTCCACCATGCCCAGACTTGGTTTTTATTTTTATACCCATTTTCTTGGCACTCAAATACACATAATCAAAGAGAGATAATTGGAGAAGTGATACATTAA
This sequence comes from Monodelphis domestica, assembly GCF_027887165.1. Classification (NCBI taxonomy): domain Eukaryota; kingdom Metazoa; phylum Chordata; class Mammalia; order Didelphimorphia; family Didelphidae; genus Monodelphis; species Monodelphis domestica. The sequence continues at coordinate 734,699,521 of NC_077227.1, forward strand.
CTTTTAACAAGTCACTTGATAAACATTCTATATTTTTGTATTGTGATTAAAGACAGAATAAAGGTTGCACACAAGATAAATGATTTTATCACAGGTGGCTTAATTTTCTCATTACCCTGTGAGAAGTTTTGAGCTTATAATCAAGGAAAATTACTTATTGCTTTTAATAAAATGGAATAATTAATCAGCAGTTCTTAAAAGACAATTCAGCAATCATATCACTGAGGTTGAGGGGTCCTGGGAACATAATTCAAATTTAGACCAGGGGCTTCTAGGGAGTTTCTGAGTTACTGATTTGTGTAATCGAGTCACTGAGGCATCCTGAAGCTTGATGTACTTGTACTTATCGCATGGGCCTCTATGATTGATTTGTGTGCTGGCTTCATGAGAATAGGTTTCTGTGAGGGGGAACGTTTTAGACTTGGCTTATAGCTGCGGTTTTGCTGGGAATTATGTACCTAAATAAAAGTTAACCCATGATAATCTTTTTGGGATTGGGTTTAAGGGTCTGATTTTTTGGTGATATTTTGGGGAATTAGAGTACAGGTGTTTTGCTCTTGCATTATTTCTTTTGAGACTAGGGGGAATAATAATCATGTCAATTCATAGGTAAGGGGCATTGATGAAAGAGGTCATGCAAGGGGGATAGAGTGGGCAGTCACATCTCGCCAGGGACCACGCTGTGGGCTCCCCAGCTACCACGTGTGACTCTGTCAAGGTATCCTGGTCTGATGGCTCCCAGCACTTATTAGTGTGAAGAGCACCACCCCACCAGCTTCACCATTACCCAGGCTCCGTACACTCTCTCCCTCCTCACCTCCATTGATTCTAGCTTCACAGCATCTCTGTATAGCAGATCCGCATCAGGCTCTGTACTGGCCCCTTCTCTCCTCTTGACACTTCCACCACTCGGATGTAGGTCCTTGTCGATTCATACTTCATGCCTGAACTGGACTCCAGTCCATCCTCCCCCTGGCAAATAGGCTGACTGTCATTCCCCTATCAGCGGACTCCAGGGGCTCCTTGTTGCCTCCAGATTCATCTATGGAATGTTCTGCTTGGCTTCTAAAGCCCGCTTTATCCAGCCCCGTCCTCCCTTTCGGGTCTTCTGTCTGCTCTCTCATCTCTATGCAGTGACAGTCTATCTCACCGCCCTCATTTTCCTTGGCTGCCCCTACTTCCCGAATTCTCTCCACTTCCTGGCTTCCCCGGCTTTCTTCGAGAAGTCTTGCCAGCCCTCCTTCCTCCTCGTGGCCTCCCCCTCAGATGATCTCCAGTTTATGTCGTCCTGCCTTGTTGGCCAGTTGTTTGCACGTTGCCTCCCCTGTTTGGCCGGTAGCTCCCTAAGGACAGGGGCTGTTTTTGCCTTTCTTTTTGATCCCTTCCTGGCACATAAAAATGGATGCTTAATAAAGAACTTTTCATCCATTTTGATTTTCTCAAAAACAATTCAAGCTTCCATAAAGGTAGCCTCAACGTTCATTAATTGTCCTTCTCGGGTTTCAGCTTTATCATTTCCATAGTGCCGATTCTGTGGCGATTTTCCTTTTTCTTCTTCGCTTTCTTAATTGCTTTGACTGTTCCCTTTTTAAGAACAAATTTCCTTTGAGAGTTTGTCGTAGTCCTCTTTTATCCCCCCAATTCATTCCCTTTGCCTTTTTTATCATGCTGTGCCAGCAGAGCCGGCCACAAAGGCTGCCCGTCTGGACTGCATGTCCCGCCCAGGGGCCGTCGGCGGACAAAGGGCAGCAGGGCAGATCTTTCAGGCAGTTATTCTCATTTGGTTTTCGGTCCACCACGATCATTGATTAAACGCTTACTGTGTGCCTCGGCACAGGGACAGAAGGCAAGGTAGCTGCGGGTGTAGCACACAGAGCACTGGGCCTGGAGTTCAAATCCAGCCTCAGACACGTGCTTTGTGACCTTGGACAAGTCCTTCAACCTGTTTCCCTCTATAACATGGGAATCATAGTAGCGCCCGCCTCCCTGGGGTGTCGGGAGGATCCGAGATCATCCTTATTAGAAGGGCTTCGCCATGCTGCCATCACTTGTAAGTGCCGCCCGCCCTGGCATTGCTGTCATCTGAAAGCGCCGCGCCCTCGGGGAGGGGCCCTTCTGTGGAGGAAGGCTGAGGCGCCCCCCTCCCCCCCCTTCGTGTAGCTGTGGCTCCATCAGCGCAAACCGTAAAACCAGGGGAGGCGACCAGCGGCCTCACCGGCCGCCTCGTAAAAGATGGCGCCCGCCCCTGTGGACCGATGTTGGGGGACGGGCTTCCTCCTTGTGTTCTCCCCGCCATGTGCCGCCGGCCTTTCCGTCCTGGGTCCTCGCCAGAATCCCTCCCCCGCCAGAGCTTGCTGACCACTCCGCACGCCGGACCCTCTCTGGCCTCCGGCCACTCTGCAGAGCCACAGCCCTGGCTGCCACCCACGGACGCGGCTCCGGCCAGGCTCGCGCCGTGGGAAGGAGAACGACCACCCATGGAATCACCGACCCTTGAGCTAGAGGCGGGCGGGCCAGAGGGCGAGAGACGGCCCTGCCTCGGCCCCGGCCAGGCCCCAGAGGAGCTCCCCAGAGGTGGAAGCAAAGGGCCAGCCCGGGAGGTGTTCTGGGGCGGCCTGAACTCTTCCGGGGAGCCTCCGGGCGGGGGAGCGGTCAGGGCCTTTCTTGGGCTTCCACGTACCTCCTGACTGGGATCCAAGCGGTCTGCTTCCACCGTGGTACTTCCCACCTTCGCCTGTCGGGAGCGCCCCGGACCTGGGCCACGCGGCCTTCTGAAGAACCGAGGCGTTGATGGAAGAGAGCCGAAAGGGGCCGTTTCGCTTGCAGCGATCCTGGGCTTCCTCTGGTGCTCCAAAGGGACACAAACAGGCTCCATGATTCCCCAACTCTGAAAGCTCCTCGTGGGGGACCTGGAGCCAAGGTCATTCTGGGCCTCAGTTTCCCACTCTGTACAGGAGGGTTTGGCCTTGTTGTTTGGTCTCCGGGGGCTTCTGATCGCTTCCAGTGTCCCTGACCCACCTGGGCACCCGGGCCAGCTGCGGGGCCTCGGCAGTGGGCCCCGCGGGCTCCCAGACACCCAGCTCGAAGCTGGGTGATTATTAGGACTTTGGCTCCTCCCGTCTCCGTGTCCAGAGGTGGCCACCACCGTGGGTGACGAGCTCCTTCCACGCAGTAGGCTAGTTGTTCGCCTGTAGGCGGGCTCCTGCTCAGGCTTGGCCCAGGCACATCCCTCCACGTGCGGAGGCCCCGCCGGAGCCTGGCGCTTTCCTCTCTTCTGCATCCCTGCAGACTTTTTCTTCCCTGTTCCTTTGCCAGGGTGCGCGATCGACTCCAAGACCTCCCCTTCCCCTTCCTGGCCTCCGGCAGAAACCCGGTTTCTTGGAATCTGTCAACTTTTCTGTGCAGTTTGCTGCTGGGGCTTTTCCTTCGTGCCTTTGTGCTCTGATCCAGCCCCGTGGCCGCACGCTCTTTCTCTCATCCATTCTGTTTTTGTCTTGCTCGAGGTGTTTTCGTTTTTTTCATTCTTTCTGCTGGGAACCTAAAACCCAAATCCCAGGAGCATTTCCACATGCAAAGTCGAACAGAAAAGGGGGGTTTCTGTTTTATAGAGCTTTCTTTCCTTCTAAGTATAGGACCAATTCAGTATTTAACTTTCAGAGCCAACCTGCTTGTCCGGGTTTCCTTCTTTCTGTTCTCTTCGGTGCACTTTTTAACTCTTGCCTTCCGTCTTAAAATCACTATTAAGTATCCGTGCCAAGGCAGAAGAGAGGTGAGGGCTGGGCAATTGGAGTGAAATGATGTGCCCAGGGTCACACAGCTGGGACGTGTCTGTGGCCGGACTTGAACCCAGGACCTCCTATCTCCAAGCCTGCCTTTTCTACTCGCCGAGTCACCAAGCTGCCCTTGGTGCATTTTTAAGTGCTTTAACATTCCTTTCTTTTCAGCGTTGGGGGAGGCAACCTCCTCTTGAGCCCCATCTCCACACGCCAAACTTCGGGGAGGATCCTTGTGCCAGAGATGCTGGCCATGCCGCCTCCCTTCCTGTCCCGCTCTGTCCCTTGCGCTCCGCAGGCCTCTAGCAGGAGACGGGGAGGGGCGTCCTCATCCACAGTCAGGGGGACTCCTCGTCTGTCAGGAAAAAGACGGCCAGCAGGAGCATCTCTGGCCTGTGGCTCCAGGGTGGAGCTCCCTGGTCGGGCCCGGGGTCCTCCTCCTCAGGGCAAAGGGGGCGACAGACGGCCGAGGGAAGTGCGTCCTGCTGGGGCTTCTCCTTGGCAGGCCTCCTCCAAAAGGAATTCAGTCAGTCGTTGGTAGCCCACTCGGAGTCCCCAGTCCTTCCGCATATTTCCTTTCATTTCCTGCAGTGGGTCCCACGTCTGTGCAAGTTAAAACAAAAAAGATGGCTGGAGGAGGGCACACAGCGGTGACCGGGCGCGAGGGGAGGACAGACAGACTCTTTGCCACCCTTCCTCCTGCCCCCGATGGCGCAGGCGTCGCAGTGGGCCTCTCACCCGCTAGGTGGCCTCGTCCACGTCACGGCGCCTTGGTGGTCTCGGTTTACTCCTCTGGAAAATGAGCTGAAGAAGGAAATGGCAAACCCCTAATTCCAGAGGGGTCGGGAAGAGTCGGACACGGCTGTCTTGACTCCAGCTGTCGCCCGGTGGCTGTCGTGAAGGGTCAGCCCTGCCTCCGACCTGGGGCAGACGAGAAGCCCGTGAATCCGCCGCAGCTGCCAGCCAAAAAACGGGGGTCCCTACTGGCCCCTTAAAAAGCTGGCTCCCACCCCCCTCGCCTCTGGTCCGAGGAATGCAGGACTGAACAGAGGCTAGCCCTCCGCGGTCGAAGCCTGGCGCCCCGACTCCCTGCTTGTGGGGCGCAGCTTCCCTGCTCGCTCAGACGCCGCGCGTTAGCCCGGGGTGCAGGGTCTGCTTCCCCTCTTGCAGCGCTGGCACCCTAAATTACAGGGCCTTCCCACTGGGCAGCTCCTCCGAGCTTACCCCCTCGGAAGTCCTTCTGTGCTCCCCGGAAGTGCTCACAGCTCGCGCCTCCTTCAGAAGCCTCACCGGACCCTCTGAGGCACTGTGGCCGGCTCTTCTCAACGGCCAGTCTGACTTCTTGGGCCCTTGGCAGCCTTCGTCGTTGCGGACCCCCCTTTCCTCCGGCCTCCCAAGCCAGCGCTCTCCTTGCTCTGCTGCCTGCCATCTGCCCGCGGCCGGAGGAGCCGCCACGCTTCTGGGCTGGGCCTCCTCCCTCCGCAGACCCCTCGGGAAGCTCACCAGCGGCCCCGTGGTCAGCTGGAGGCCCCGTCCTGAGCGTTAGGCCTGCCTCGCCCACTGCCTCCTGGACCTTTGGGACCGGAGAGCCAAAGGCACCGTCGTCGTCCTCCCAGCTTCCACCGCCTTCCATTCAGCCCCTGGGATGGCAGAGTTTGTGACTCCTCCCTCCAGAACCGCCCTCGGTGCCCCACTCTTGTCTCCCACCCTGCAGCCTGGGCTCTGCTTTAGGCGCTCATCCCCTCTGGCCTTGCCTTCCCTAGCTCGCCTCTTCATTCCTGGCTGCCCTCTGCACCGCTGCCGAAAGCACAGGCTGACATGCGACCAGACCACGGCCCCCTTCTGTCCTGGAATGTGCTGAATGAATGCCCACCGGCTGCCTGACCACTCCCCACACGCACCTGCTCACTGCCTGTCTGTCTGTCCGACTCTCCCCCTCTCTGTCTGTCTCTCTGTCTCTCTGTTCCCCCCTCTTCTCTCTCTGTCTGTCTGTCTGTCTCTCTGTTCCCCCCTCTTCTCTCTCTGTCTGTCTGTCTGTCTCTCTGTTCCCCCCTCTTCTCTCTCTCTCTGTCTCTCTGTCTCTCTGTTTCCCCTTCTCTCTCTCTCTCTGTCTGTCTTCCTCTCTGTTTCCCCCTCTTCTCTCTGTCTATCTGTCTGTCTGTCTGTCTCTCTCTCCCTCTCTCTCTCCCTCTCTCCCTGTCTCTGTCTCTGTCTCTCTCTCTCCCTCTCTTTCTCCGTCTCTCTCTCTTCTCTCCCTCCCTCTCTCTCTCTCTCTCTCTCTCTCTCTGTCTCTCTCTCTCTCTGTCTCTCTCTCTGTCTCTGTCTCTCTGTCTCTCTCCTCTCTCTCTCTCTCTCTCTCTCTGTCTCTCTCTCTCTCTCTGTCTCTCTCTCTCTCTGTCTCTCTCTGTCTCTCTGTCTCTCTCCTCTCTCTCTCTCTCTCTCTCTCTCTCTCTCTCTCTCTCTGTCTCTCTCTCTCTCTGTCTCTCTCTCTGTCTCTGTCTCTCTGTCTCTCTCCCTCTCTCTCTCTCTCTCTCTGTCTCTCTCTCTCTCTCTGTCTCTCTCTCTCTCTGTCTCTCTCTGTCTCTCTGTCTCTCTCCCTCTCTCTCTCTCTTTCTCTCTCTCTCTCTCTCTGTCTCTGTCTCTGTCTCTCTCTCTCCCTCTCTTTCTCCGTCTCTCTCTCTTCTCTCCCTCCCTCCCTCTCTCTCTCTCTCTCTCTCTCTCTCTCTCTCTCTCTCTCTCTCTCTCTCTCTCTCTCTCTCTCATCCACCCAGACTGGGCTTGTTCCTTACTGTCTGTCCCCTGCCCACACCTCTGCCTCCATTTCCAGCTTCCTTCATGCCTCAACTCACGAGCCCTTGTTATGCAGAAAACATTTCCTGCCCCCCCCGCGCCCCCCAGCTTCTGGGGCCTTCCCCCCAAACTATATTGTCTCTCTCTTGCACCACGTGCACAGACCCCTATTGGCTCCCTCGACTAGATTACAAACTCCTCAGAAGCTGCTTTCCTCATCTGTGTCCGCAGAACACAGCCCGTTGTAGGTGCTTACTAAATGCTTCAGGTTGAATGTTTGAAATGATCGTCCAGCTTCTGCGCGAAGACTCCCAGTGACGAGTCTTTAGTTCCCGAGGCAGCTCATTAGTTTCAGAATTCTATACTGTAAATGCGAGCACCAGCCCTGGAGTCAGGAAGACTCCTCTTCCTGAGTCCAAATCCAGCCTCAGACAGGTACTAGCTGTATGACCCTGGGCAAGTCACCTCACCCTGCTGGCCTCCGTTTCCTCATCTGTAAAACGAGCTGCAGAAGAAACGGCCGGCCACCGCAGGACCTTTGCCAAGAACATCCCAACCGGAGTCACAGAGTCGGACAACTGAGCACAGCACGCAGAGAGGCGGTGAATCGTAGTCGTATCTCCATAGAATCCCTTTGCCTGGCCGCCCTGGGGTTCGGAAATTAGAATTAGGAGCACAGTTCTTGGCAAGCGGCTCACACAGATTTAGAAAGGAACGTTACGCTGCAAGCTTTGGGTCTGATTCTTTTAAAGAAAAATAAGTGCGATTTGCACTTTGACTCTCTCGGGTGGCATGAGCAGAGATGAGCGAGGTGAAGAGAGGCCGGAGCACATCTGTTTTGTGAGACGTTTTTCACTCGGTATTCTCTGGCTCGCCGGTGTCTGGGGACACTCACGGCAGGCCTAGTAAGCGGGTCATTTAATAGAACGAGGCTTCCTCCACCAGTCAGTGATTGGGGGTTTAACGCCTGCCTTTAGGTTAATTATCGTGACCTTCTTGCCTTGGGAGGAAAAGAGCATCAGCTCAGGGCGCTCCAGTTCCGCTGGCTGCAGAACCGAAGGGACGGCCCTCCGCGCGCTCAGGGCTCCTTGGAGAGAGGAGGCCCCTCCTCACAGTGGGGTCAGTCCTGGAAGTGCCACAGCAGCAGACACCAGGCACGCCCCAGAAAGCCGGATCGTCGGACGTGGTGCGGCGGTCCTGTGGTCTCAGCGGCTTCGTTGCCGGGCAGAAACGGGCCCCAGAAGGCCCCCGGCTGGCGAGAGCGCCGCTGAACAGTAAGACGGTCAGGTAGGCCAAGGAAGAAGCTGCATCAGGGCGGGACGTCCGAGCCTCAGAGAGCCAACGCGGTTCTCCTCCCGCGCGGCCCCGGCCCGGAGATCTTGCTCGGCTGAAGGACGCGGCTCGCCACGCTAGTGACCGGCTGTTGGGCAACAGCACGGCCCTGTCGCTTTTCTCTTAGGAGACCGTCGGGAAAGACTTTATAGGGATTCCATGCACCCACGTTGGCCCGAGGCATTTTCCCACTAAAGAGGCTATGCTGGCACTCACCACCCCCCCAAATACCATTCCGCTGCGGTTCAGCCCTGCAAGCGCGGGGCTCGTTGCTGGTGCGAGAGAACTTGCCACGCGAGGACGCCCTGAGAGCAGCCTGGGAGGCTCCGGTCTCACCAAGGAAGGAGGACCTGACAGAGCAGAGCTCCAGGGTACGGAGCGCCTGGGCCGGCCAACACACTCAACCACCTATCTTTCAAGTCTGTTCCAAAGCAAATTCCAGAATTTCCCAGCGCATAACGGTTGCACTGTTAAGGCACTCTCCCGTTGGGTTCTTTCCTGCTAAGCCTGGAAACTGTCTTATTGTGCGTCCTCCTCTCCAAACGACCAGTGGCCCAATGTTGGGGCAGTTGCACACTACTGGGGTGTCTGGCCGCCTCATCAGGCCCGCTCTTGCCTTCTTTAGCGTGGGGCACCTTAACATTCCAGGTCCCAGTTTGGAGAAAGGAGACCGACCTGTGCCTAGAAGCATTCCAACTCATTATCCGTAGAGATAAGAAGTATCTCTAGTGGACAGATGGTTTGGCCTCACCTCCTCGAGGGTTCTGAATGATTCCATCACATTTTGGAAACTCTGTAGTCTCCAAAGTAGCTCGGGACCTCCGGGGAACCAAGACACGTCGGCTTTGATACTCCACACCAGGAGTTAGCCTACATTTGCAAAGGACCCATGACTGACAAAGCGATCGTGATCTCATGCCTAGCGTGGGACTTAGCATGAAAATTGGAGCGGCCAGTCGACTCTAGTCAGGGAAAAGTCAGGCTCCTAATTCTTTGTTTGGTCCTGAATAGCGAGAGCTCGCCATGGACGGTCTTCTCTTAATAGATGTTTTTAAATTCTAAATTCTCTTCCCTTTTCCTCCACCCTTGAAGGCGGCCACAAAAATAAAATCCATTACAAATATGTATCGCTATGCAAAACAACTTCCTTCCTTAGCCGTGTTCCCAAGAAAAGAAAGAGGAAAAAATGCGCCGTTCTGGATTCTGAGCTCATCATCTCCCCAGAGGAGTCCTTTGGAATTGTGGTTGGTTGTTGTGTTTATCCAGAGTTCCTAAGTCTTCGGATGTAATAACAATATAGTTGTTATCCTATACATGGTCCTCCTGATTCTGCTCACTTCGCCTTGTGTCTGTTCATCCAGGGCCTCGCAGGTTTTTCTGAAATCTCCCTCTTCTTATTCTCACGGTGCAATAGTGTTCTATCACGTTCATATAACATCATTTGTTTGGCCATTCCCCAGTTGGTGGGTTTTCCCTCAGTTTCCAGTTCTTTGCCACCACCAAAAACAAACCCAAAAAACCCTGCTATAAATACTTTTGTACATATATTTCCCTCTTTTCTCTGGTTTCTTTGGGATATAGACCTAGTAGAAGTATTGCTCAGGCAGAAGGATATGTCGTGTTTTATAGCTTTTTGGACATAGTTCCAAATTGTTGGGCTAATTCACAGATCCAACCAGTGTAATGGTTTTCTCCATTTCCCCCCAGCATTTGTCATTTTCCATTTTTGTCATCTTAGCCAATCAGATAGGTGTGAGTTGATGTCTCAGAGTTGTTATAATACATATTTATTTCATTTTAATGATTAGAACATTTTTCATATGGATATTTTTGTGATGTCTCTCTGAAAACTGCCTGTTTTTATCCTTTGCCCACTTATCAGTTGAGAAATGGCTCTTCAAAATTTGACTCAGTTCCCTGCATATGGTAAAAATGAGATCTCGATCAGAGAAACTTGTAAAATTTTTTTCTTAATTTCCTGCTTTTCTTCTAAATTTAACTATTTTAGCTTTTGTTTTAGAAAACCTTTTAAATTTTATATAATAAAAATTATCCATTTTATTTCCTATGATGCTCTCCATTTCTTATCTGGTCATGAATTCTTCCCTTATCCACAGATCTGATGAGTAGTTTCTACCCTGCTCTACTAATTTGTTTCTGACATCACCCTTTATGTCTCAATCATGCACCCATTTTGAGCTTCTCTTGGCAAATAGCATGAGATGGATTCCCTTGGTATTTTTTACCTCCAGATGAATTTTATTATTTTTTCTATATCTAAAAAGTAATTCTTTGGTAGTTTGATTGATAGCACTGAATAAGTAAATTAACTTCGATAATATTGTCATTTTTAATTATATTGGCTCAGCCTACCTGAGTAATTAATATTTCTCCAATTATTTATATTTGCTTTTATTTGTATTTAGTGTTTGTAATTGTTTTCATATAGTTCCTGTATGTTTTTGGCAGCTAGACTTCCAAATCTTTTTTTTTAACTGTCTATAACAATCTGACCAGCAGTTGTTATATAATTTTCCTTTGTGGGTTATAGCTTGAGAAGGAGAAGGGAGCCTGAGAAAAATGGGTGATAAATGAAGACTCAAAGACAAGTTAATTGATATGGGGAGCGGCGCTTGCTCCTGTAATATTTTCCTTTGAAAATTAATTAAAGGAAAATATGAGAAATAAGAGAACACGTGGAAGAAAGAATTCCTAAATAGAGATAAAGAGAGATAGGAGGAGAAACTCGGAAGGTGCAGGAATCCAGAGAGGGAAAATGCATGCCCTCTCCCACTTATTGAGGTGTGGATTGGGAGGGCTTCAATGAATGCGGAACATAGCATCGGTGTTTAACATTGGTTGAATTGATAATGACGAAAACAAAGAGGTAAATCCCTTTGCAAATGAGTATACTCTGAGCTGAAAGTACCGAGGTTAAGGACCTTGCTCTGAACAGAGGCATCATGCCAGCTCATGAATCCTACAATGACCATCAAGAGGTCTGACCACGGGTCTGGTAGTACAATATCAATACATCAGTCATACTTCCCAGAGGCCAATATTCCTGGTATGCTACACTGTCTGTAGTTACTTGAAGTGGAATTTCTCTTTCTCTCTCTTCCCACTGGGTTTGTTGTTATTGTTGTTGATTATACACAGAAATGATAATGATTCACATGCCTTTATTTTCTATCCTGCAGTCTTGCTGAAGTTGTTCATTGCTAAAATTAATCTATTTGATCCTTTACGATTCTCTAAGTAGGTCCTACGCAAAAAAGAGATAGTTTTGTTTCCTCTTTTCATGTGCTTATTCCTTTAATCTCTTGTTGTTGTATTGTTATAGCTAGTGTTTCCAGTGCAATATTGAAGAATAATGGTGATGATGGACGTCTTTGCTTCATCCTTAATCTTATTAGACAGGCTTCTAAGCTTAGGCTCATTACAGATAATGCTGTAATGGACCCAGCCAGCATGATCTCCAGGGCTACCCGGCAGCAAGTGATAGGAAAGTCTGTGCAGAGTGAGAGTAATCTGTGCCTGGAGCCTGACAGAGCACGGACAGTGATAGGATAAGAGAACGTCACTTGAAAGTAGGGGAGGATGTAGACTTAACTGGTTTTCTTCAGAGGGTTCAAATTGGGCCTTTACTTTCATGGAAGCTTAGCCCTGGAAAAAAGTTTTTCAGTTTCCCAAAAGCATCTATAGCTATAACTCAGACTCTTCCTGTTTCAATTCTAGGCCCAGCTCATTGAGCTGGACTCTGCCCCACCTGTGCGGACTCTTGGCTAGGCTTTGTAGGGTCGCCATCTAAGTACCTGTCGAAACCTGGGCAGTCGTCATCCTTCATCCATTTGGTCTTTCCTATGGAGACTGACAGGCCAAACGCCTTTGATTACCCTTCTCTTCTGGGAGACTCTGGGACTTGACGCAGTTAGCAGTGTCATTTATGAGTAAGATCATCCGGGGCTTCTCCGTCAACAGGAAATACCTCCTTGGTCTGGACTCTGGAAAGGATCTCCTTGATCTCAGTGGTGAATGCCTTTTGTTGAACAAGGAATACTGAATGACATCTATGTTTGCTTAGAAGACACTTTGCACAGAGAGAGATAGAGGGAGAGGGAGGAGAGGAGGAGGAGGAAGAGGGAGGAGAGGAGGAGGAGGAAGAGGGAGAAAGGGGGAAGAGGAGAGGGAGACAGAGACAGAGAGAGGGAGGGAAGGAGAGAGACAGAGAGAGAGAGAGGGAGGGGGAGGAGAGGAGGAGGAGGAAGAGGGAGAAAGGGGGAAGAGGAGAGGGGGAGGGAGACAGAGAGAGGGAGGGAAGGAGAGAGACAGAAAGAGAGAGGGAGAGAGACAGAGAGAGACAGAGACAGAGAGAGGGAGGGAAGGAAAGAGACAGAGAGAGAGAGGGAGAGGGAGGGAGAGAGACAGAGGGGGGAGAGAGAGACAGACAGAGAGAAAGAGGGAGACAGAGAGAGGTAGGGAGGGAGAGAGACAGAGAGGGAGAGGGAGACAGAGACAGAGACAAAGAGAGGGAGACAGAGAGGGAGAGACAGAGAGAGAGGGAGAGGGAGAGAGAAAAAGAGAGGGAGAGGAAGGGAGGGAGAAATTGTAAGGAGGTGTTTGTTCTACCAACTCAAATGCTCTTCATAACAATCCAACATAATGGAATCTTAGATTCTTGACCCATGTCTGTTGAAGATGATTTGAGACGCTGGCTTGTTCCCTAAAGTTCATCTTTCGTTTCAAGAGGGCCAGTGACAGGCATCACAAGGGGGACGGCTTGACTTGTGCATGAATTGGGTTGAAGTGAGGCAGAGCTGCACAAAGCCCTCAGCCTCCCTCTCTTCCAGAGTCATCAGTCCAGTGGCCAGGCAAAAGTCAAGACGGCCGGCGATGATCCAGGACACCGAAGATGACGAGGCTTTTTCAATATCTGACCAAGTTCTAGGCTCACTGCAGGAGCCACTTCAAGCCTCCTTCACGGCCCTTGGAACAAACTGGTCTGATCCACCCATTCTGCCATGGGAAGTTTTCACGTGCTTGGAGTGGGCCCCCTCCCAAGTCACTGACGGAATCTGGTTTAGCCCCTCTGCGAAGATGGTCTTCCTGGGCTTTGGCCACTGTGCATGCTGCAACTTATTGGAGCCGTGTGGCGAGGCAGGCAAGCAGCCCTCCCGGCAGAGGCGCTCATCCTCCCTGCACATCCCCTTATCACGGATGCCCGTGATTCTCCTGTAGAGGAGTCCCATAAGGTCTTTGAATACATGTGTGCATCCATCTTTTTATAAGTGGGAAAGTAGACGTATAGGCCAGTAGCTATTCCTATCCTGTAGGTCCGCCTTTTTAGCATTACTGAGGCCCCAGATTTTTTCCCCACATCTTTGGTATCTTGTTCTTCAGATGCTTTGTATATTGGTCCCTCGTTGCCTTCACAATTATGTCATCCCCAGTGTGGCCATCTTTATATCCTTGGTTGAAGCTAACTGCTTTTCCTGTCTCTGTTTTCCTTAGTTGCATCTCTACATCTCTATAAATGTTTTGAGGACTGTGATGTTAGGTCCCAGTGTGATGGTTCCACGATCTTTAATAATAGAGAAAACAGTTTGTTAAAATGATTCTGGCAAATATTTCCTATTTTTCTTGTGGTTTTAGCCCTACTTCCATTTTCATCTATGAATGTCCTTGAGAAGACCATTGGCCATCTGGCCATGCTTTACTTCTCTCTGCTTTATAAGGTCATCTAATTCCTATTCATCCATTATTCTTCTTTTTAAGATTTTACAAATAAGTTTATGATCTAAAACATTATCACCTTTGGCAGTAGATGTTTGCCAATGAAGATCCTTTTTGAGCTCTTCTGGTCTCCTTGTTGTGGCATTTCATTAAGACTTGTTAAACTTGGTGAAATTATTAGATCAATGATGTTGATTTCATTTTTTTCAATCATTTCTTTTTTTTTTAACTCTTACCTTCTGTCTTAGAATTAATACTATATGTTTGTTCCAAAGCAGAAGTGTGGCAAGGTCTAGGCAATAGGAGTTGAGTGACTTGCCCAAGGGTCACATAACTAGGACGTATCTGAGGTCGGATTTGAACCCAGGACCTCCCATCTTTAGGCCCGACTCTCAATCCACTGAGCGACCCAGCTGCCACCAGTTCAATAATTTCTCATTATTATTTTGCTTTTTTTAATAACATTTTCTCTTAGCTCTGGTGTTTTTGTGGTCTGACTGCACAGCTATTTGACTCAGGGATAACATCCACCATCAGTAACAAGTCTTCTGTTTGCTAAAATGTAATCTATTTCTTTTTTTTTTTTTAATAAAGCTCACCATTCACCAGGCTTGCTAGATTGTTTTTAAGTGTTCTTGACTTTTTTTTTTTTAAGTGAAGCTTCTGGGTACTCCATGAACCATTTCCTTCTTTTTCTTCAAATCTACACTTTGCCACATTTCTTCCCATAAATACTCATAATTCAAAAAACAAAACTGTAGTTTAGATCCATTCATGTCAATATTTAAGTTCTCAGTAATATATTTGTAAAATCCTGGCTATCATTTTTATATTTTTAGGAGACACTAATCCAGCCAAATCTTTTTCCCTCCCACTCTGATCCTGCGGAAGTATTTTCATATCAAAGGAATTAACTGATGAGGAGCCGTTAATCCAAATCCATCAAGCATTTGGGGCTTTTTTTAATGGTGGAATGCCATTTTACAAGTCCCTTGGGCTTTGTCATTTTCTTTTTGTCCACTAATATCCTTAAAGTTGTTTGGGTTGTTAATCCTTTGCCAGTTTTGTGGGAAGCGATTCTGGTGCCTGTTCACGCGGCAGATTGTTAAGTCAGCATTTTAAATTGTCATAGAATCATCTTCAGCATCTTTCAGGCCAAGAGGAGGAGGTCAGCGTTCACATAATGGCTGCCCACTCTATTTCATGCTCCTTCTAGAACAAGAATAAGGTTTTGTCTCAAGAATTCCATTTTGGGGGGCAGCTGGGTGGCTCAGTGGATGGAGAGCCAGGCCTAGAGATGGGAGGTCCTGGGTTCCAATCTGGCCTCAGACACATCCCAGCAGGGTGACCCTGGGCAAGTCACTTGACCCCCATGGCCTAGCCCTTACCACTCTTCTGCCTTGGAACCAACACACAGTATTGACTCCAAGACGGGAGGTGAGGGTTTAAAAAGAAAAAAGAATTCCGTTTTTATGATTAAATGGCTGGAAGTAAACTGTGAATTTTTTGTAAATTCAGAAAGAGAACAACGACCCGATTTTATATGACATCTTTAAGAACTAGAAATATCCCAACAAACAAATAAATAAACGGAGCAGGACCAGATTGCAGTGAGAATGCTTTGGGGGCTCTTTTTTTTTTCATAAATGCCCGAACTATCATTTCTGCCGCGCGTGCCTGCTCTTCCTGGCTGTGGGAGCCGCTCTGTAATGGCTCCCTTGTGTCACGGAAGCGCCTCTCCTCCGCTGACCCCAGGCCACTCTCGCTCCCTGGGCCGGAACTCGCATTCTCCGAATACTTGCTACTGAAAGGGCGGGCTTTTCCACATCCCAGAGAACAGCGCCTCCTCCGTCGGGTTTGCCAGCTTCCAGAACCCCGTCTTGTCCCCTTCGATCCTTCCAGTCACCCCGTGAGGCTGGCCCCAGGCGCACCGCTCTGCGGCGGGTGGGGGGGCAGCCGACCCCCTCCGGGAAGGGGGGGGGGGCGCCTGATGCGCCTCCCCTCACCAGGCCCGACCACAAGCTCCCTGGGGAAAAGTTCTCACTCCAGAGGCAGCAAAAACGCCCTTCTTCCAGCACACCGCCTCGAGCTTGTCGGCTTTGTAGTGAGCAGGTTGAACAGCCCCAAGTGGCGGGAGGGCGTTTTCTGGGGTTGCCTCCGGAATACCGAGGTGAAGGTTCTTTCCTGCTCCGGATAAGGAGCCGCACCGATTCACTGAAAGAAGTTGTGGGACGCTGCGGAATCGCCCCAAAGCCCGGCTCTCCTGGGCACTGGGGGGGGACTGGGTGCCGTGTACGGGGCTCCTGGGGGGCGGAGGGGGGGGGAGGGGGCGCCTGGCTGTCTCTTTTCTCCTCTGAGTCCACTTACATTCCGCCTTCAGGCTGAGGGTCGCTCTGAAGGGCCTTGTGGAAGTGTAAGGCAACCCCGGAACTGAGGGCAGGACTGAGACGCCCCAGCTCACCCCTAACTCGCTAATACAAGAAAATGGCGGCCTCCCTCTGAGGGAACAACCCAGGGCTGGGTTTGGGGCGCTGCCTTCAGCTGCGGGCTCCGCTGCCGTGCCTGCACCTGCCTCACCTGGCCGCCCCAAGGCCTCAGCTAAAAGGCCTGGGTGTTGTGACATTTAAAAGAGTGGTTGCCTTAAATTGTTACAGATAAAAGAGTGGCTACCTTAAACTGTGACCGCGGAAATATGGTTTCAAATCAAAAATAAAGTGGTCGCCAGGGAAAAATTCCCAAATCTGAAATATACCCAAGTCAGCTAGGTTTTTATGGAGATTTTAATTAATACAAATAAGGAATTAATGAAAGGGAGAGAGAGAGTAAGAGGAAACAATGAGGAAAGGGCTAGGCCAGCCTAGGCCCAAGCCCTAAGAGAGAGATCAGTCAGTCTTTAATCCACTCACCACAAGATTTGTCCCAAGCAAGATTCTAGTGTTCAGAGAGACCCACCAGTTCAGCTCCTGAGCTCCACTTTAGCTTTAGCAAGCTGCATCTCTTCAGAGAGAGTTCTCTCAGAGAGAGTTCCCTTCTCTCAGCTTCTGACCTCCTTTTAAAGAGAATTTTCTCCTATGTCACCTCCCCTAAATTCTCACATCTACCAATCACAGTAGACGTTTTCCAAAGGACAGACCATTCTTAATTCACACCTGAGTAGACTAAACTTTTGAGTAATTCACACCTGAGTAGACTAAAACCTCACACCTCTTTTGTTAAGGCTTGTCCCTTACAAGTTTGCAAGTTGCCTAACCTTCATAGGTACTTAGCACCTTCCTAAAAATAGACTTAGCTTAAGGCTTTTGCTTCACTATGAGTTAAGTACTTTTTCATTGTTCAGTAAAGAGTTTACAACTTTATCTTCCCCTAAAGTATGCTTAAGTATGGGTGGAGTAGAGTTCTCACATTCCTGACTAAGTCCCTTCATTGTTTAAAATGGGGAATGGTCTTAACCAAGTGTTCTGAAGTAGGGCCTGAGAACTTTTAAGATTCACAATCCCCCCTGATGATCATTGGGAGACTAGTCTCCCCATTGACCATTTAACAATCATCTTATAGTCCTAAATGCACTTCTAACTGCAGATATATACAATATTCAATTTTCTAAGAGGAAATTAGAGTAGTGAGGGAGGAAATAGAAAAGAAAGAAAGCAAAACCAGTGTTTTGCTAGGCACATTGACAGAAAGCCAAATTAGGGGCAGTCCCTTTTGTCATAAATGTGTACATTTACAATAAATTCTCAATCAACCTGTGTCTCTTTCAAACTTAGCCACCTCCATCCTTCCCCCCCCCCCATCTCCTAGACTCCCTAGACCGAGCAGCCCAGGTGCCAAGCTCCCTTAGCCCTCTGTCCCCGGCCGCCATCTTGGTCAGGCTCTCCAGCGGGCTTCATAAACAACCGCCACAACAATCATCCCGAAGGAACGGGTTCTTCCCGTGGAACTGAAAGCCCCCCACAGGCCGGCCTCTGCCCTTCCTCCTTGTCTTCTTGTTCCTTCCCAACCTTATTTTCTGTGCAGGTACATCCTGTCTCCTGCATTCCCTCAAGCCTTCCCCCATCTTAGAACAAAGTCCTTTTTCAGGTTCACCCCGCAGAATCGGGTCTCTTCAGGACTGCCTAGGGGCCACCTCCTCCGAGAAGCCTTCTCCTGCCGCCCCTCCTTCCCTGGCTCTCTCCGTCTTCTGGCTTCGCAGGGTTTCTTTCCTGTGGATGGAGGACCGGTTGTTCCCCCCAGAAGAAGGGCCGGTGCTCGAGGACAGACTTTCATGTTTGTCTTTTGACTGGAGAGAAAGTCATTCTGGCCATCAGAACTGAAGCTGCTATTTTCAGGTTTGTGGACTGCAATTTCCTTCTTTTCCCTCTTGTTCATGGAGGCCATCAAGAAGGACGCCTTGTTGAGCCCAAAATAAGATTTCCACAGACTCGGTTCTTTTAAACCCAGAGCAGCTTTAGCACCCGTGTTAACTAAAAACCAGATGGCGGCTAGTAGTTCATCTACCTAATAATTAGATGGTTTCAGCCAAAATGAAAGAAGAAAATAGAACACATTTTCATGGAACTATTTTAAGGAATAATCAGTAGATTTAACTGTGAGCCAAGTGAGTAAGCTCTTGAATGTTCCACATACAGATGTTATTTTTATAACCCAAATGTGTTTTGTTATTCCTTTTATTTGCTTCTGCTTCACCTCATAGCAAGGGTTCTTAGACTTTTTTGTGCCCTAAACTCCTTTGGCACAGTCTGATGAAGCCTATGGGCCCTTCTCAGAATAATGTTCTTAAATACATCAAATAAAATATAAAGTATTACAAATGAAGCCAGAGAATAGTGAAAATAAAAATAATTTTTCCCATCCAAGTTCCAGACCCCCTGAAATCACTCCCCAAATTCCTTAAAGGGTCCATGGACTCCAGGTTGAGGAGCCTGCATTAAAGCAGCATGTAAGATAGAAATAAAATGAAAATCTCCCTTTACAAGAAATTCAGTGTTCAATTTTTATATCTGTTCATCTTCCTGTGAATTAGCTCTATAGGATGACCATTTCTCTTTCCCATTAATACTACACTGAGTCTAGCCCTACCTTTAAGAAAAAGAATAAATTTTTTATCTTTGGTTGGCAAATGAATTTAATGAGGTCACTAAAACACCATTCAGCAATTTAGGTCATCTGGAAATTTCTATGTAGTCAATATTTGTCATTTTAAAAAGTACCCAAAGGGAAGGCTTGTTAGAGTGGGGAAGAGAGAAAATAAATTGTTTTCTCACTGGGTTCAGTTTACAAAACAATTGGTTATATTCAAAGAAAAATGGTTTAACTGGAAACAGATAGAGGGAATCTTATTTTTAAATTGCAAAGAAACTGCCTATTTGGAGCCCAGAATGAACGTCTTTCTGTGATACCCTCCTTGGCCATTTTTCTTCAAGAAAGACATAATAGAATCAGATGGAGACCCAAAAAAGAGCTAAAATTAACCAGGGTATGGAGAGGCTCTCCTAGAAGCACAGGCTTCAGCAGCTGGGAAAGGTAGCGTCTGTGAAAGCACGAGCATGCCAGAACCAGGGACTCAGTAAAGGCCAAGAAAAGCAAATGAAATCCCAGGTCACCGCACATACATTTGGGAAGGAAGGAGTGCTGACGCCCAGTTAGGGAAATGAGACCTTTGGGAATATCACCAGCTTTTCCGGGGGGATATGAGAAAGGACTGCCTCTCCCCTTCCCCTGGTGACCCTGTCAGGGACAAGGGGACTTGGGGGTCCAAGCCTGTGTGTGAGTCCCAATGTTTCCTAGTACAAGGCCCCCATTTAATATCAGTTCCATGGACAAGCACACACAAACACGCACATGATTGTAGTTATATTATTAAAGTTCATTGATTAAGAAAATACTTGAAAAAGAAGAGAAAATGCACTGACAAAAACCAACACTGGATTAGTCGTGCTTTCATTTTCCGTTAACAGGCATTTATGTCCTTTCCTTGCCACCTCTCACCCCTTTATAAAAGGGGAAAGAACTCTCTCGTCACCAATACGCATAGTCTAGGAGGGATGCTCCCATTGTCCATGAAATATATCTCCCCTCCTGCCTCTCAGATCGCCTCCACTCTGCCAACAGGTAGGCGGTGTCATTGTTCGGGGTCAGCCCTCTGGAGCCCGTCCTTCATTCAGCCCAAGCCCAGTCGTGTCCCCGGGGCTCCCCATCCCCTTGGGGATGCCGTAGAAAGTCCCCATACCCTGCCTCGCCAGCGCCCTTCCCGGTCTTCTTACTTCCAGGGACCCTGGCTGCCCCGTGCCCAGCAGGCTCTTTCTTCTGGGCAAGTCCTTCCCAGTCCCTTCCTGGTCTAACGCCTTCCCCTCCTGTGTCCAGTCTGTTCTCTCTGGCTGCATGCGGTCTTCTCCATTAGACCAGGAGCAGGGAGGGCGCCGGACAGAGTCGACGCTTCCTAAAAGGGGTCACGTCCAACTGGACACAGCTACAACCACCACCGCTAGTCGTTTTGTCAGAGAAGCCTGTCCGATGTGGCAAGCGGTGACGAACGTCGCCTCCAGAAATCTGGAACGTTCACATGAGAGAATCTGTGAGATGTAAGATTTCATTTTTGCCCCATCGGTTGGCTATACAGCATTTTAAGATGCTATTTATAAGCCATAATCCAATGACATTCTTGACAACACAATAGTTATTGTTTATGTTTTATAGCACAGGAGAGTGACTTTCATCTTCAGCTTATTTCTCATAGAAGAATTGCTTCTTTGAAATTTCCACCTCTTCCTGTTTGGACAGAATCCATTTCTCGAATCCATGTTCTTTTAAGATTGAGCTGTACTGTTCTAGCAAAGAGAAAGGTTTGTTTTGTAGGAGCTTCTTAAAATCATTTGAATACTTGCAGAATTTAGATCTTTCGGTCTGCCCCACATCCTTCTTTCAAAGGGTGCGACTTAAAAACATAAAGCTTTTTTTTTTTTTAAGGAATTACTCCTTGCAGGAATAAGCATGACTGGAAGTAGGCATCGTTTTCCGGCAGTTGTCCCTGAAGATAAATTGGTCTGGCTACCTACGATCCACTGGCCAAACTCCAAGTAGATATTAGGTCTGTCCCAGAGAGCTTCGTAGTCCTGATTCAGTCATAAATTAATTTTATTATGTAATTTTCATCATGGCATCCTCATAGTTTGGAGAAGAATTATCGTTTAATAAACTTGGGGAAGAAAGAGTAATGCTTTTATTCACCTTTGCTACCCCAATAGGAAGCAGTTCTTTCCCTAATGAGTATTAAACATTTGAAAGTTACTTAGCAGTTATTTGTATGATTAAATTGAATAAATTAAACAAAGTGCATTCCTGGATCTTGGTATTTCCTATAAAGGACCTTTTCCTCTTCAACAATTTGTAGAAGAGACAGGCAGAATTCTTTTTTTTAGATGCATTGTGGAATTCTGATTTCTCTACCTCCAAGTCACGGAGTTCCTTTTCACACCATTTAATGCAGAAACAAGAAAAGGTTATCTTCGAATAGAGAGTTTTTATTTTAATGCACTCTATTTCAGTGGGCTTCGAGCTTATCAAAATGATGTCGGGCTCCTCTGAGGTGACCTCCTGTCTCCCCTGTGTTTCTCTTGCATATTCTGATTTGTGTGTGCCCAATACTGCGTTCGAAGGCTAAAGACTGTCAGCCCAGACTTGTTCGTTGACGGAGAGGCCTGGGAGATTTGGGTCGGAGGGGTCGGGCTTGCGGTCCACACTCTCTCCTGAAAGTCCAGAGGAGCCGGTCAGGACGCGCGGAGTCTAGTCCATCAGCGCCCTGAGCCTGCTTCCTCCACGGCACGGGAGGAAGTCGTAGCAGATGGTCCGGCTGGCCTTTTCGGCTCGGCTCGGCCCAGCTTTTCCAGCTGTTTGTTGTGCCGAAGCGGAACTTTCTTTTTCACTCCCGAGCGGGCCGGTGGTCAGACTAGGCTGTTTGGTTTTTGTTCCTCTGTTGGAAAGACGCTGTCGGGCTTGTTTGTTTCTCAGCTCAGCCCTTTCCCCCATTCCTCTTCCTCCTCCTCGTTGCCTTCTCTTCCCCACAAGCCACCACGGTGAGCCCCTGCCTGGGCCACTGGACCCCGAGGCAGGGCCCGGCTTCATTTCCCCAGACAGAATCTCCCGAAGTCTTTGACGCCGGCTGCCTTCTCCAGGCCGTGGCCTGCCGCGGCCGCTCTTAGCTGCCTCCTCCGCAATGTCGGCTCCCGGAGGACAAGGACTATGGCCGGCTCCTTTTTAGATCCTGGGGCTTAACACGGAGCCAGGACCATAATAATGCCTCCTGAATCCTTGATCCATCGATCTAAATGACCAAAAAAGCACATTTATGATTCCTTCTTCATCGTCAAACGAAAAACAATGCCACAAACTTCACAGTAACGGCCATCCGTTTTTTATTTCCAAATCTGCATTCTCTCCCATTTCGCCTCCTTCCTTCACTGAGTGTGCAAGGGGGGAAACCTGTGCACCAGCGTGTTCAGTCCAGCAAAACAATTCCTGCCCCGGCCAACTCCTCACGTCCGTGTCCCTCCCAGGCCTCCCTGGGCTGCCCAGCGACTGGAAATGAAGACGGAAATGGCACTTGGATCCCCAAGACAAGCACCCCCCGAGGAGGCCAGAGCCGGAGGGTACACGCAGCTTCCGGGCTGTCGGGGGCTTGATGTTCAAGATGTCTCGGAGGGGAAGCTCCCAAATGAGTTTTAGGTGCTGCAGGATGGTCGGCTGGAGGACAAGCCTGAGCCCCGACGTCGCCTCTGACCCCGAGGGACGGCGTGGCCTGGGCAAGTCGGTGAAGTGTTCCTCAGACACGCTGCCGAATGGGAGCTTGTCAGACCGATGCCATCGAGGTCCAGACCCAGGGAAAGGGCGGAAAATGAATCCAGGGGACACCAGTAATGGCTGGCCCACGTGTCTGGCCTCTTAGCTGTCGGGGTGCACGCCTTGTTCCTCGATATTGTTAGGGTAATCCGCCCTGACGAACCCTGGTAAAGACAAACAGAAAAGGGCAGAACCACGGATCTCCATGATGGACCGTTCAAGAGTCTAATCCATTCGGCTTCCTCGTCCAAAGCTATCCTGTTGGTCTCTATTCCCCTCTTCCTCTTCTCGGTGATGCTTTTTAAATTCCTTGTGGAGGCTGTTTATCGTGATTTTCTTCCTAGATGCTCGCTCTTGTTGGCTTCCTCCTTCCCGCCCCTTGTCCCCCTCCAGAAAAGATCGCACAGTGAAGAGCGACGGAACACGTCGGCCTCCAGCCGCCTTCTCACCTCTACCAGTTTGGAGACGGATCTGTGCATGGGTCAGAGGCGCCCCGGATGGAACCACGGCCGCGCAGTCGGTCCGGCTTCCACCAAGGCCTTTGTTACAACCACATCTTGACCGTCTCCTGCTGAGGGGTGCGGAACGCCCAAGGTCCCGAGTTCAGTGCCTAGAAGTCCTGATTCGGCGGCGGCTGCCAGAGTCCTGGACCTGCGCTAAGAAGACAGAGAGACAAATCGCGTGGCTCCGTCGCCCCGTGTTTGAAGGTGGAGGCCCCCCAGAGGACGGGGCGCCCAAGCATCCACGGAGGGGGTGCTGGTGCTGGGCTCTGCGAAGGGCTGGACTGCGGCACTCTGAGACTCCGCCATTCTAGAGTCTGGCCTGACCAGCAGAGCAAGAAGGGGCCGGGGCTGGCCAGTGACGGCTCTTCTCTGGCCCTCCTTGCTGCTCGTCATGGGTAGGCTGAGAGAATGTGCTTTGTTCCTTGGCTGGAGAGCAGGTGCGGGGTCCCAAGCACGGTGCCCATCCGGGAAATAACAGCATCCAGATGGGACTCCACGGACGGCCCGGCGTCCCCCAGGGCCAAGACGGGGTAGACAGGACACCGCGGCCGCCCCTGCTCCGTCCCCTTTGGATCTGTTGCCTCCTCACGGGGCTCTCCCAGCGCAGGTCTAGGGCTTCTGTTCGGCTTGGAACCCCCCCAGGCCCCTGCTCAGGGCTCCTTACTGCCTTCCCCAGAGGGCACGTCCATCCCCGGCTGGGTCTGTGGGGTGGGCCGGGCCTGCCCCATTCGGTCTTCCACATCTGTAAAAGCTAAAAGTAAATCTTAATAAGGAAACGTTGTGTCTTAGGAGGCTTCTTAATAATCCTTAGAAGTCAAGGAATAAAGAGGATACAAAAGAAGACATTTCAAAATCCCCACTGCTGAGGGTCCGGCTGCGGCCAGACTCCGGGCTCTGCCATGCTGCCCTTTCCACAAAGCCGCCACACCTTCCACGCCTCCCTTTGTTCCTCCAGACAGGAACAGCCCGACAAGCTTAAAAAATTTTCTAAAATGATTGAGCGCCATCTGTCTAAGGGAGGAAATGACGGCGCCATTAAGTGGAGGGAGTTTATGTGTAATGGCTGGATCAGAGGGCCGAGAGACGATGCGACAGCCGGGACAGCCTAGCCTGCGCCGCCGCTTCAGGGCGCTGCCATCTTCTGGCAGGCTCCGTGCGGGCTCCGTGTTGGCTCCGTGTTGGCTCCATGCGGGCTCCATGGGGGCTCCATGTTGGCTCCGTGCGGGCTCCGTGCGGGCTCCGTGTTGGCTCCGTGTTGGCTCCGTGCGGGCTCCATGGGGGCTCCATGTTGGCTCCGTGCGGGCTCCGTGTTGGCTCCGTGCGGGCTCCATGTGGGCTCCATGCAGGCTCCGTGCGGGTTCCGTGCGGGCTCCGTGTTGGCTCCGTGTTGGCTCCGTGCGGGCTCCGTGTTGGCTCCATGTGGGCTCCGTGTGGGCGCTGCGCGTCCCTGCAGGCTGGCTCCAAGGTCTGCCCAGGATCTACCCACTGGTAGGCAGGACGGAAGCAGAGGGAGGCCGCGGAGAGGGAGGCGCACTCCTGGGGAAGTGGGGCTGGGCAAAGGCTCCTGGTACCCAAGGGCAGGACGCCTGGGTGGGAAGAGACGAAGGAGGAAAGGCTTGAGGAGGGACAGAAAATTTGCAAGAGCCGCCACGGGAAGCGGGATAACGGAAGCCCTGCCTCGCTCCAGCGAGGGCCGGGGGAAATGGGGCCGATGGGAGGGGATCCCCGTAGCACATTGGAAGAGGCCAAAGGCACGAAGGGATCTGGTGAGACATGGCGGGCCTGGGTGGAGGCAAGGGGGGGCGGGGAGGGGCAGAGCCAGGCTCAGAGCATCCCTGCAGGGCTCCGGGGCCTCCCCCAGCGGCCCGATGCTCTCGTTCCTCCCGCAGCTCCTCCATGAGCTCCGACTTCCAGCACTACAGCTTCAGAATGCCGAACATCGGGTTCCAGAACCTGCCCCTGAACATCTACATCGTGGTCTTCGGCACGGCCATCTTTGTCTTCATCCTCAGCCTGCTGTTCTGCTGCTACTTAATCAGGTGAGCGTCCCGGGTGGGCTGCTTCCCTTCCAGATGCATTCCGTGGTGTGGAAGGGTTGGGTGGTTTTTTTCCATCGTAAAATCAGAACTTCCTGATCCCAAGCAGGAGGCAGCGAGGCTAAGCCTCAGGGTTATGGGACTTGGCCAGGGTCACCCGGCGAGGAAGTATCTGAGTATCTCCGGCCAACCCCTGAGCCGCCCAGCTGCCTCTCCCACAATATGGCGCAGAGGCAGACCAAGGCCTGACCATACTGTGAGATCCAATGGGGTGGCGCCAGGGAAGACCAGAGGGGAGGCCCGGCATGCTCAGCCAAGCTGCCTGATCTTCTCCAGCTTTGTTCAGCCCCAGCGCACAGGAGCCCAGGGCTGGCCGGAGAGGGAAGGGCCAACAGGCCTGTGCCTCAGTGCCTTGAGGACTCAGGCTGGACTTCAGCGAGCCAGGGATGGCCCAGGAAGGACCTGGGAGGGGGGGGAGCGGAGAGAGCAGAGGCCGGCCTTCCTGAAGGCAGGAGGAGCACAAGGCTGAGGAGATGCAGGGCTGGGAAAGGCCGGGTGCAGGGTTCCTGTTCTCTCCTGGAAACCATGTGGTCAGGCCTAAACCTTTTGGGGAAAGCCAGAAGGGAGGGCCCCAGCTGAGTCCCCGCAGGTGTCCTTCCCCTCCAGCAACCCCCCTAGTGCTCTGTCCGACACCTTTGCAGCCTCCCAGAGCCTTCCCAAACTCAGCATGGCCACAATCAGCCTCCTGCCTAAACCCGCCTCCCACCAGCCTCTGCCCCCAGCCTTGGACCATCAGGACCAATGTGAGGAGCCTAAGCGAAGGGAGGCTCCTAGGAGAGCTCAGAGGGCCTCCGCATGGAGGCCGTGACCTCCGAAGACAGAATGGGAGCGAGAGACCACTGTGTTGGCCAGAGGATTGAGGCCGATGTCGGGGAGAGGCCAGAGAGGCCTGGCTTCCCCTTAAGGGTCAGGACAGCCCAGAGGACAGCTGAGACTGTTCAGGAATGACTCCCTCCCGCCGCACTCCTTTGGGGGCTGTTGTGGTCCCGGGCAAGGGGGTGGCAGGCGGTTTGCCGGGTCATTGTTTAAATCAAAACCATTCATAAAGATGATGAATAAATGTCACACGAAGCCTAGGAAAAGGGCACCCTGGCTGCCGAGGCTCAGGAGAACAAGGTACTTCCTGTCGCTCCACATGGAGGCGGGCCCTTCCGGGCTGCTGAGGACTAAAACCCACTGATCCCCGCATCTCACTAAGAGTGGAAAATCCTCGTCTCGGCTGTCTGTCGGCCTCTTCCGTGAAGGTACGGAAAGTATGGCTGTACTTCCTGGAATCTCCTTTTAATGAGCCAACAAAGGAAAGAGAAGCAAAGCAGCTTATTTTGTTTACTGTGAAAACAAGCAAAGGAACCAAAGTGACTGGACCCAGGGAAGACCTTTTTCGATGGCCGTCACTGCACTTCATGGACCGGTTACTTGATAGCTTGAAATGTTTTAAGTATGTGGAAACCGGAAGGGTTTGTTCATTCTTTTTTGGTCCTTCCCATCCTGGATGTAGAAGAAACAGATGACTTGTCGGTCTGGAAAGCGCCAGGGCAGTATCTCGTCGTTTTAATGGGACCCCGAACGTGTCCGTTATCTATGAAGGAATGTGTTGAGGGGAGTTGGGTGGTTTTATATTGGTTTTGGGGTGTCTGTTTACGGGCAGTAAACAAAAGTGATATGAAACCTTCGAGCTCGGAACAAGCCATCTCTTCTTTGGTGGGCGCCAGGCAGCACGTCCCAAAGCTCGGGGGTGGCCGGATGTGTTTGGTGTCATTACAGAAAGAGCTTATGCTGGCAACGGAGAGGGCTCGCCGGAGCGTTGCCGTGTGGCCGCCTTGGCCCGGGCATCTCCATCATCTCTCTCAACTCTTTGGCACTGACGAAGAGTCAATAACCAGCCGGTGGTGCTGTGGTCGCAGCATGCACAAGCGCTGACTGCTTGCTTCCCAGGACATTCCGTCCGCCTGGAGGGGCTCAGAATCACGGGCCTGAGAGCCCCATCGGTAAAGTGGGTTGGACTGGATCGCCCCACAGCTTGTTTTTTCAAATGTCACAGTCCAGATTTAGAAGAGAAAAAGCGAGGTGCTGGTCAAGGCTGAAACTTAAGTCTGTCCATTCAGCAGCTTCTGTCCTAAAGGCGAGCCGAGATCCCCGCGCTGGAGGCATCTTTGAGGCCACTTTGTTCAGCCGCTCCATTTTGCAGATGAGGAAACTGAGGTCCAGAGAGGACAGTCACTGGCTCCAGGTCACATGACTCCATTCTTACCAAGCCCCAGCCGAAGCCGCAGAACCAGGACTAGAACTCTGCTCCCGAGGCTGCCGGCCTCACGTCAGGACTCGGACCGAGGGCCAGAAGGGGAGGCTCCTGCTGGACGGGCAGGAAGGGAGGAGGCCAGAAACCGCAGGAATCCACGTGAGCCGCGGAGGGCCGCGTGTCTGGGACGAGGGGCGGGTCCACCAGCGGTGTCTCCCCTTCCCCCCCAGTCCTGCCCCTGCAGGGAGGGGCTCCCTGCGCCCAGGCTCACCTTCTCGCTCTTTCTGTCCTTGCAGGCTCCGGCATCAGGCCCACAAGGAGTTTTATGCCTACAAACAGGTGAGCGCGTGGGCCGTCCGGCCTCTCCTCTGGGGTTTGCGTCTGCCTGGGGGGAGCTCTCGAGGCGGCCCCGCCTGCCCGCCTGCGAATCTGTCCTGAGAACCTTCCTGGGGAGCCCGGAGAAAGCCCTGAAGCCTCCAGAGGCGCCTCTTTTCCAGGTTCCCTACCTTAGGGTGACCCCAGGCTAACGCAGGCGCGTCCGGCCCACTTTTGAGTCCTTCCCAAGTGACCTGCAGGGTGGCGACAGGCCGTGTAGACGGCCCTAAGGCTCCGGGGGTCGGTGAGCACCAGCGTGGCCCCTCCGTCCTGGCTGGACGCCCCACTAAGGAGGGCCGCAGAGGCTGCCCGGCCCCAGGCCCTCCGGCCGCTTCTCTCGTGGGGCAGACGCTTCCCGGCTGGCGTCTCCGGCCGGAATCCCCCGGCCATCCCCCGCCCGGGCCTCGCTCGCCCTCAGCCGCCAGCCCAGGCTCGTGCGTTCTGGGGATGCCCGCTTTGGGGCTTGGGCTCCGGGAGTCGCCCGCTGACCCGGGGAGCCGAGGGCTCTCCCTTCGCTGGCCTCCTCACGGGGGCGGCCCCAAAGGGGAGCCTGAGCAGGACCCCGAGGACGCCTTCCTGTTTGCTGGACACACCGAAATGCCCTTCCGGCACCGTAAGGCCGGTCTCGTGCCAGCAGGTGCCCTCCCTGGGCCTTCTTTGGGGGCCTTCGGCAGCTCCTGTCCCTGTGGGGTGTCCAGTCAGGAGAAACTCCTGCGGTCTTTTGTGACCGAAATAGCACTGATGGCGGGGGGGGGGGGGGGGGGGGGGGCTCTGACCGCTCGTCCAATGCGACCTGGGTCCGGTTCAGGCAGAAAGCGGGGGACGTTAGACTTCCGGGCCGAGCGGGCTGTGCGGAAGAGGAGCTGCTCGGCCGGGCCGGCCGCTCCTGGGACGCTCACCAACCCGGCTTTTGTTTTCCAGGTTATATTGAAGGAGAAAGTCAAAGAGCTGAACTTGCACGAGGTGAGTAGCGGAGCCTGCTGGGGTGGGGATGACTTCGGGCCTTTCTGCCTGTGGCTGCGGACGCCCAGGGCCGGCCCTTCTGCACTCCCGTCTGCTGCAGTCCTTGGTCAGCCCGCAGACCCGAAGCCCTCGGGGAAGGCTGGCCGGTTCCCCCGCGTGTTTTTCTCTATTTATTCTATCAGAGATCTTTTCTCTTCAGCCCTCACCTTCCTTGTCTTGGAGTCAGGGCTGGGCATTGGCTCCAAGGCAGAAGAGCGGTCCGGGCTAGGCCCTGGAGGCCACCCTGGCACCCAGGACCTCCCGCCCCCAGGCCTGGCTCTCCATCCACGATAATGGATTTCTTCCATGAGAGACAATGAGGCAGCCCGTCGCCAGGTTCCACAGCCCAGAACCCCCTCCCAGGATCGTTGCCAGGGTCCCCTGAAACGTGGTCTGGGAGCGCACCTCGCAGTGCCGCGTGACTGCGACGGGCGCCCGCCTCCTTGGGACCGCTTG
Organism: Monodelphis domestica; assembly: GCF_027887165.1. Classification (NCBI taxonomy): domain Eukaryota; kingdom Metazoa; phylum Chordata; class Mammalia; order Didelphimorphia; family Didelphidae; genus Monodelphis; species Monodelphis domestica. The sequence continues at coordinate 734,728,655 of NC_077227.1, forward strand.
CTATTCTGTTCCTGGCAGGCACCTCCTGCTGAGACAACAGGGGCTGCAGAGGCCCGTTTACCCCTCTGCGCCTCTCGGGCGAGTGCAGCCGGCCCCGTGTGCCCGGCGCTGTGCTCGCCCCTCCACGCGGTGTCCTCTAGTTGGCCCGAGTCAGAAGGGAATTGCTAACCGTCTCTGCTTCAGACGTCGGGCTCTTTTCTCACGATTTCATGATCAGATGTTCCTGGCGTGGCGGCGAGATGGACGAGAAACTGAGGGGAAAGAATAAGAGCCGCGTGCGAGGAGAAGGGCCTGCAGGAAGCGGAGGCCGATTCTGCGCTCGGCAGATGATCAGAAGAGAAGGCGGGCGCGCGGCCCCCAGGCGGCTGGGGCCGGGTCAGCTGGCCAGTCAGAGCTGGCCCAGAAAGCGGCGCACGCTCAGGCCCGGCCATAGCCACAGAACGCCGGAGATCGAAAGAAATGGCGCAGAAATAAGTGTCTCGGGCCTGTCCGTGCCCCCCGGAGGGCTAGGCAAGCTTGGACACACAATGGCGACAGAATCCTGCGGGGCGCTGAGAGGTGGCAAAGGGAAACCCGGGACGCCTCGAGGGACTGGCGCGACTAAAGGGGGCAGAGCCGGCAGAACGTGATACGCGTAACAGCAGCCCTGGACTGAGCGTCAGCTGCGGGAGGCTGGGCGGCTCGTCCGTCTAAGGACCCGCAGCCCCGCTAGCCGCCTCCACCGAGGGAACCGATGCTCAGAGCGCATCCGGACCGCCATTGGCGACTCCCGGGCTCCATCCCAGAGAAGGAGGGAATGTTAGCCTAGGAGGGCGTGTGGCTGGAGGGGCGAAGGGGCCTAGTCACAGTTCCAGGGTGAAAAGAATGCTTGTGGTCACTGACAGACCAGAGCACAGGCCAGGCGTGCAGTGACCACATCCCTCCTTAGACCCCACCATCTTGAAAGAGCTGGAAACGTACAGACCTTCAACTAGCACAAAAACCTGAAGCTTGGGAAAGGGTTGCCTGCACCCCAGGAGCATGGCCCAACTGTAACGTAAAGTCAAGATTCAAGAAATAGGTTGGGAAGGAGAAGACCAAAAAACTTGGCCATAAGAAGTTACTATGGTAACGGGGAAGGTCAAAACACAAACTCAGAAGAAGACAAAGATCCATCAGAGCCTCAGAGAAATGTGTGAATTGGCCTCAGGCCCCCCAAAAATTCTGGAAGAACTCAAAAAGGATTTTAAAAATCAAATAAGAGAAGTAGAGGAAATTGGGGGGGGGGGAATGAGAGTGATACAAGAAAATTGTAAAACAGCTTGATAAAATAAGCACACCAAAAAAACCTTAAGAAAATAATGCTTTAAAAACAGAATAGGACAGATGGTAAAAGAGGAACAAAACTCCACTGAGGAAAATAAATTTCTTTACAATTAGAATGGAGCAAGTGTAAACTAATAACTGTGAAATTCCAAGAAGCCATAAAAGCAAGTCAAAAGAAATGTTTAAATTCAAGAAAATATGAAGTACCTCATTGGTCAAACAACTGACCTGGGAAGTAGGTCCAAGAGAAACTATTTAAGAATTATAAAAAAGAGGATAGACATTCCATTGGGCATCTAGGAGCTCGGATTATAACCAAGAATCACCTACCCAGCAAAACAGTGTAATCCAGGGGTGGGGGAGATGACCGTCTAATGGCAGCCCTAAAGAGAAGACCGGAGCTGAAGAGAAAGTTGACTTTCAAACACAAGCATTAAGCATTAAAAAGGTAAAAAGGAAAGAAAAGGATTTAATGAGGTTAAAATGTTTACATTCCTACATGGGAAGACAATACTTGTAACCCCTAAGAATTTTATCGCAGTGAGGGCAGAGAACCTAAATATGCATAAACAGGGGGCCGGGGGGTGAGATTAATGGGGTAATAGCCAAAAAGTCAAATTAAGGCAAAGAAAGAAGGGTTCACCACTCTTCGGTCAGGGGCCCTGGGGAATCGAGGCGTGTGGCACGGAAGGAATACTACGCAAATGCTCGGTGAACGGACGTCTTCTCCTCCAACTCTTGTTCTCTGGGCCCCGCTGAATTGTTAACCTTGTAAGGCCGAGGCCTGTCCGAGATGCCAAGGGAGGAGGAAGAGGAGAGACGCTGCTGCTGGCCCAAGAATAGCCCTGAGGTTGGCTCTGGGCTGGGAGGGAGGCAGGAAGGAAGGAGGAACCAAAGCAGCACTTCCACCGTCTGGCCAGGGTGAGCGGGAGGCAGCTTGTGTGGGGAGGCCCTGGCTCCTGGGCGTCCTCTTGGAGGAGGCCGGCCTAGAGAGCACGGGAAAGGCACCGAGGGAGACTCGAGCCTCGGGTCAGCCCAACCCCCGCCTCTACGTTTATCCTGGGCCACGAGAATCACCGGAGCACGTTGCAGAGCTGGAGGTGGCGTTGGGGAGGGGAAGGCCCGACCCGGGGAGCGAGTGAGGAGCCTCGTGCAGTGTCCCGGCGCAGGGGGCCCTGCAGGCCTGGCCTCGCCTCACACTTGGTTCTACAGAAATCAATATTCAGTGAGATGGCCTTCGGCGACCGCCTATCCCAGGATGCCGGCAGCCAGGAGGCAGTCGGGCTGTTAAGACTTCCCGGCGGGGTTGGGGTTTTTGGTTTGTTTGGGGTAAGGCCGGGCCTGCGAGGCCATCGCCGGGACATGTGGGGGGGCCCAGACTGCCCGCTCTTCAAGCTGCCTTAAAGGCAGTTCGTGTTTTGGGAGGGTTTCTGGGGCATCAGAAGCAAGACCTGAACCCGGGTCTTCCCGAGACATAGAAACCCTTGGAGACTCCCTTTTCCTGCGCCCAGATGCTTTTTCAAAGAGCTCTTGTGCAGTTATTTCCCGGTTCCTCCGGTGTTGGGCTAAACAGACCCAATTTTGATCCTCGCCTGGCTCTTTCCTCCGTTTTCCCCTTTCCAAACCCCAAAGCTTGCCTCTGACATGGCACGCAGCTGTGCTCAGGGAGAGGCCGAGGCTCTGCGGCCCGGCTCCTTGGGACCTCCGCCCTTGGCGGCCTTGTCGGGAGCCCTGCCGCGGCCCCTCGGGGCAGGGCAGAAGGCTTCCCTTGGCGGGCTCTTCCCACACTTCTCTCTGGACTTCCTGGTGGCGGCAGCCTTGTACCAAAGCGCTTCTCTTTGTGCCTTCTAACGGTGCTGAAGTGCTGGGGCCTCTGCGTCCGGGAGAACCTTCGGGGGCCTCCGGGCCGGCCAGCCTGTCCTCCCCAGGCTCCGGGCTGGCGGGGAGCTCGAGGAGGACAGGGCGTGGTGTAAAGATGAAAATTTAGGACTGTGGAGGCGGGGAGACTGAGGCATCTGAGGCAGGTAGAAATTAGTTTCTCTCTGCAAGGAGTATTATATTTTTTAGAGGTTTATTGAAGATTAAGGATTAAAGAAAATACAGGATAAGAGACACGTGTCCAGGCCACAGAGTGGCCCAGACACAACCTCACCTACATTATGAAAAAAAGCCACATCTGCCCCAAAACGGAAGTCCAAGAGCGAGAAAAGAGACCTCAAAAGCCTTTGAATCAGCTTAAATACCTTCCCGATCTCGGCCCAGGGGAGATTACAAGGCATTCTGGGGAAGTGGAGCAAAGGCTTGTGGGGATTGTAGTCCCGTATTCGAGTCTGTTTTTTACAGTGGGCAGCAGTTCCGGGGTGGCTCAGCAGCCAGGCTTTCGGGGGGCCTTCTGGGTCTTCATCCAGACGCACGTTTTAGGTTTAGGTGCGGAGGGCTGCGAAGCCCTTCGCGAGACACGGCTGCTCCAGAAAGGGAAGCGGCGATTCCAGAGGAGGCGAGGCCGGACAGGCCAAGCTCCTTTCCCTTTCTGAGAGGTCAGAAGGATGCGCTGAGGCCTCCATCTCGGCAAAGGCGCTTTAGGGAGGACGGAGATCTGGAGCCCAGATGGCAGACTCACCCGTGCAGAACGGGTCGTTGGCCAGAGCCCAAGGGTCGCTGTTAGCGGTCCGATGGCTGCAGGGGAGTCGCTGTGGGGTCTGAGCTGGGTCTGAGCCTTGGAGCGCATCCATCGGGCCGTGCCTCGGCAGAGGACACAGAGCTGGAAGGAGAAGGAATCCGGTGCACTTTGACGAGCCAAAGCATTGCGGTGAACATGAGAAAATGAAATCCCCAAGGACAGAGGTCAGGCTGACTGAGGAGAGGCAGCTAGCCCCTCAAGGGTTCTGAAAAAGATGCAGAAGCCTTAGTGGGCCCGGAGCTCTGCAGGCGTCGGGAAGGCAGCGTGGCAGCCACCAGAGCCTATGTGGCCTTGGCGTGAAGTGAGTGAGCGAGGCCCAGAAGCTCCAGGGAAGAGGCCACCCCTCACCGTCCTCGCCTCCAAGGCCTGGCTGGAGGCCTGGGGCCCTCTTAGTCAGAAGGGACTGTCCCCACACAGTATCAAGCCTGCGATACCAACAGTGTATGTACATATTTGTCATCATGTTGTCTCCTCCGCTAGACAATGAACTCCTTGAGGACAAACAAGGCTTCTCCCAATTCTGGTGACCCCAGCACTTCCCTGAGGCCGAGCACAAGCCAAGAGTAGATGTTGTGGAGGGAGCCTCCCGGCCTCCACCAGAAATGCCTCCCCAACAAGGAAAGCAGCCTCTATGGGGGTGGGCTCCCCTCCTCCAAGCTCCTCAGAGAGGCTAAGGCCCACTGGGTCTGAGAGGACCCACCTGTCAGACCTAAGGGAGACCCCAAGCCCAGCCACACTGGTGGCCTAAGCATGGACGGCACAGCCTCTGCCAAGGAGCCCACCAGACTGGCAATCCTCCAGGGACTGTGGTGGAGTTCTGCAGGCTGGCAGAGGGGCACCCATAGCCATCCAAGGAGGAATAAGGAAGACTGAGGCAGCATGGACGCCTTCCAGGGCTGACTTCGCACACTCGGACTTTCCCTCTATCAGGAGTCCCTGGACAAGCCTCATCCTTGTTAAGAACATGTTTCTACGGCATAAAGGTTAAAATTAATGGTTGGACAATGATTATATGAAATGATGTGGTTGCCAGTATTTGTTATATCTTGACTCAGAAATTTATTTACAAATATACACAAATAGAGAACAATAAAGAAGAGAGATGTGAGAGGGATAGAGAGGTTATCTATCCTATCAACCTAAATGTTTACTCCAGGTCTGCTTAATCCAGGCAGATTAATTAGCTCTCAACCAGGAAGGCTGGTAGTGAGTAACCATGTGGCCTCCTCCAAGATGGAAGTTAGTCTCTCCAGAAGCTAGGAAAGGAGTCAGCCTTTCACTCACCCAATGAAGTAGTCCAGGAGTCTAATTTGAAGTTGAGCTCCAAGCCCACAATCTAAGCCACAGTCTCCAGCGAGGCTCCCTCAAAGACTCTCCCCAGTCAGAAGACTATCTCCAAAAGACAATCTCTTCAGTCTATCTTCTCAAAGACAATCTTCTCAGAGGGAGTTTGGGGCTTGCTTTTATGGTGACTTCTTGTCCCTTCCCCTCTTCACAGGGGCCAATCACAGTTTCCAAATTGTCTAGCACTGTCCAGGGGACAATGTCTGTGCAACCGACCTTCTCACCTTCTGAAGATTAAGTTCTCATCAAAGGGATTCACAGCTAAGGATGTGACTTCTCCAAGTACCTTGCTAACTTCTCACCTAGTACTAAGTAGGGTGTTCAAGCTTGTGTTGATTCAATTTAAAAGTAGACAAAGGAGAGTTAATGCTGTCTTCAGCCTAGTGAGGTACTAAGTAGGGGTACTTAAGTTAGTGTTAACCAAAATGTTAACTCAAAATGAACAAAGGAAATCAAGGATTCCCTTTCACAAGTGTAAACTCAAAGACAACAGAGAATTCCTTTTCGCAAAGGTGTGAATACATCTTCAGCATGAACACTTCCTAAAGCGCTTCACGATGTAGAAGGAGAATGGAGTCTTCCTGGTGCTGCTGGCTACAGGCTCAGAAACCTGAGGCCGGCTTTGTCTAGAACCCAAAAGCCTCGCTTCCTCTGACCTCATGTGCGGGTAGGAAGGCTATTTGGGGAGGCGCTGGCATCCCCCCTCACCATCAAGCTTGGGGTCAGGACTGACCCGCAGAGACCCCCTCCCCCCCCCCCACCTCACCAATTCCCTGAGTGGTAGCCTGGCCTGAGATGTCTTCTAGGGTCTTCATTCAGCAACTTGTTTAAATCTATTTTTTCCATGTTAATTGAGAATAGGCTCTATGAGCCCTAGGGCGATCCAGAGCAGCTGGTTATAAATAGCCTTTTACTACAGGCTGACCTGCTGTTTATAGTTTCCATCTCAGCATAAAAGTAGCAGGAAGGGGAGACTTTGCCCAGGCCCCTCCTGCATGGACAGCGCCACAGGCTGACTGGGAGGCCCTACACTTCCCTTTTTTGTGTGGGTGTGGGGAGGGGGTGGGGAGGGGGCGGGGAGGGGGCGGTGCTTGTCTGGGATACTTTCCTTCCTGCTCAACTTTCCTGCCACCTGCTTTGTGTTTTCAGAGTTTCCTGAGGGGGTGGCTGGCCAGGTCTCTTCCCGCCCCCCCCCAAACAAAGGGTTGCCTCCCAGGGTGGAGGTCGGGGGAGGATCCAGCCCCGGCTCCCACCCACCCCCAAGGGATGGGGGAAAGGGGGGGGACCAGGAGGGAGGGCAACAGGTGTGTCTGTCCCCTGGCCCTCCCTCGATGCCTCTCACATAGGCGTGTTTCTTCCAGATCTGTGCGGTTTGCCTGGAAGATTTCAAACCCAAGGATGAGCTGGGGATCTGCCCGTGCAAGCACGCCTTCCACAGGAAGTAAGTATGGCGCCCAGCACTGTCCCGGGCCTTCCTGCTGCTCGGGCCTGGCCCTGGTCTTCATGGATTGTTCCCCCGCCTGGGAAAGGGAAGATCCTGCACACGCGGCTAGGACTTCTCCCAACCAGTTTAGAAATCAAGCTTACAGTGGCAGATCCTGGGAGGGTGGAAAGGGAAAGGGGGAGAGAAAGCGTGGATGGGCCGGGGTCCAGGAGCAAGGGGCCACCCCGTGGGGCCCTGGCCGGAGCTGGCCTCCTCAGGCAGCCTGTGCTCCCCGACTCTAGTGCTGTCCCCCCTCTCTTGGCTGGGGGCGCCTTCCCGAGGCCCCACTTATCTGGGCGCCCTATTTCTGAGAGAAGGTGACCTCTGAGAGGTAATATTGAGGGCTTTCCCGAAGGGTGCAGGAGGAGAGATCTGGGGCCTCCCTCGATCTTTGTACCGTCCCAGCCCGGCCCGGCCGGCTCTCCCGAAGGGACAAGCCTCAGTGGTGCCGATAGGGGGGCTGTGGGGTGCTCCCTCCCGAAAGTGGGTGGGCGGGGGTCGGCGATGCCCCCCTTCCTCCTGTGCCTTTCCTTTTCAGGTGCCTCATTAAATGGCTGGAAGTTCGAAAAGTGTGTCCGCTCTGCAACATGCCGGTGCTCCAGCTGGCGCAGCTGCACAGTAAGCAGGACCACGGCCCCCCCCAGGGACCCCTCCCTGGGGCAGAGAACATAGTATAGCTCCTCCCGGGGGCCAGACTGTTGTCACACACGATATCGAAATGAACCCCAGGCGGAGGATCTCGAGCCTCTGGATCGGCCGTTTCCTGCATCAACGCCCCCGCGATCCCCGAGTCTCGGAGCCCTCGGATGCCCCCTGAGCCTCTGGACGTGGGTGTCGGGCGCTTCGGGAGGGGCTCCTGCCCGCTTCGCCCCCCCACGTGCAGCCCAAGCCCTCGTCCAAGTAGAGTTTGCCTTCGCCGAGCAGGAGCGGGGGACGGTCGGTGTGAGAGAGCCTCGGACAGCGGCCCGGCCCGCGCCAGCCATGCAGGGGACTTTGCAGCCGAGCAGAGCGCGGCCTGGAGTCCCCGAGCCAAGGCAGCAACAGTGACCTCATCGGAGCCAGCGGCTGGGGAGGCCGGGGGGGCCCCGCGAGGCTCGCCCACATTCTTGGAGTCCTGGGCCCGGGGGCAGGGCGTCCCCCGCCCCCCCAGGTGGCCTATGGGAGACGAGGGAGGGCAAAGCTCTCCGCACTGGAGACCATCAAGAGCCAGAGGGATCAGCAACTAGGTCTGGGCAGAAAGCACGGAGGCCTCCCCAGGCCTTCGGAAGCAGACCATCAGGGCGAAGGACTCCAAGCGAGCCCACATCAACGGCCTTCACTGACTGTCGCCCCCAGAAATCCTGATGAGCAGCCACGACTCCCCCGAAAAGGAGCCCCAAAGCCAGGAGCAGTTGGAGCCCCCTGGCAAGCGCAGCACGTGGGTCCCCCTTTTCTCCCCTTCTCGCTCTCCTGAGGACAGAACGTGTCGTCGACTTTCCGGGCCGTTCCAAGGCCCCGACTTGAACACCCCTGGGGGGGGGGGCACTCGGTATTTCTTCGTATCAGGACTTGTAAGCACTGTGTCAGCAGCCCCGGGTTAAGGACCCACCAATGGTGGGCTGTTTTGCACTTGGATTAGGGCCGCCGTCCGAGTCAAAAGTCTCCTTACGGAACTCGCGGGGCTTCTTCCCCCTTGTAGATTCCCCTTTACCCTTCCCCCCCCATTCCCCTTCCCCCTTCTCCCCTTCTCCCTTTCCCCTTCCCCCCTTCTCCCCGTTCCCCCTTTCTCCTTCCCCCTTCTCCCCATTCCCCCTTTCCCCTTCCCCCTTCTCCCCATTCCCCTTTTCCCCTTCCCCCCTTCTCCCCGTTCCCCCTTTCCCCTTCCCCTCTTTTCCCCCTTCCCCTTCCCCCCTTCCTCCCTTCTCCCCTTCCTCCCTTCTCCCTGTTCCCCCTTTCCCCTTCCCCCCTTCCCCCTTCCCCCTCAGCCCTCAAACTTTCTTACAAGTGGCGGAGGAGCAGGTTTTCTCTGGAGAGGCCAGAATCTTTGTAAATGAGCCTTCAAAAGAGGCAGATGGGCCAGTTTGCCTCTTTCCAAAGGCCATTCCATCCGCTTGGCATCATTTCTGACTTCCCTCTTCTGGGCCAGGTAGGCCGCTAGGCTTTACGGGGTCCCCCACCCACGAGTGCTGGGCCTTTTCCCTTGGGAACATGTCAGGGGCAGATGGGCCTCAAAGGAAGAGCTTTCCTCCAGGGCTTCAGCCTAGCTGCACCCGGATCTCCCCACCCTTAGAAATAAAAACAAAAAGGGAGTGCTGGATGGTTCAGGGGGTCGAGAGGTTAGAGAAGGAAGATTGGGATTAGCTCCAGAAACCATTGAACGTGGAGCTCACCTCGGAACCTGTGTCTCGGGGAGCCCCGACGGACTCTTCCCTCCCTCCGTTGGACCCTGAGTGTGATCCGCAGGCTGGGCGGTCTCCTTAACAAGGCCTGCGAGCGAAGGCTGTTTCTGTGGTAGAGCTTTGAGCCCTTCGGCTCCGCTCGTTCCTGAGCCACTGCCCGAAGGGACGCCCACTCCAAGCATTCCCAGCTGCCCTCTGACTTTCCCGTTGTCCCGTCTCTGCATTTCTGGCCATTGTTCCGAGCTTCCACGTCAACTCTTCCTCCGGTGACCACCATCAGCCAGAAGGCTGGGCTTGTCTCTGGGTCTGGAGAGCCCGTTGCCTGGTTTACAGTCAGATCCCAGCCTTGTTCCAGAGGGGCCGCCATGAGAGGAGAAGCCGGAAGTCTGGGCTGGGGAGGCTTTTCCTTGGTTTCTCCTTCCAGGCCTGCCGTGTGCCCAGCAGCACTGGCTGGGCAAAGCTCACCCAGTGACTCTTTCTAAGGCCAAACGTTTTCGTCCGCTGTGGGACACCCTCCGGCGGCAGGGTCGTTCAGAGATTCCCTGCGTTCTCCCCCGAGCTCCAGCCCACCGAAGGCCGAAGCAGCAGAACCACAAGGTCCGCCTTGTGTCCGCGTGGCCTCAGCAGCATCGAGGCCGTCCCCACAATCCGTGGCCGGAGCCCCGCCGTCGGCCTCCTAACCCACGGGGGATCCTTGAGGCTGGGCCAGCAGAGCTTCCCCAGAGGCCCGTCTCCTCCCTCCCCTCCCCCTCCCCCCTCCGCACTGACCGCTGGACTCAGTGGCCGTTTGCGGGCTCCTGGCCATTCTTGCCCTGGTCGTTGCCAGTTTGTCAGCATTTCGTCCATCCGAGATGCAGACAGAAGCAGCAGCGAGCCCCGAGCCCTGGGAAAGCCGCCGCTCGCACCTGACCTCTTGCCTCCCTGGAGAGAGGCCAGGCGGGCTTAGACGTTGGGGGCCCCCTCGCTGGTCCCCCACACAGGAGGGAAGGAAGGAGGCGCCCCCCGCAGGCCCTCGTACAATCAGGGTTTGGGGATCGTGCTTGATTGTCCCCCATTTGCTGGAGCCCTCAGACTGGCCCGTGTCACGTGTCTGGGGCTCCTCCCGGGACGCCACGTCAGCCCGCGATGGCTCACTGGTCAGACCCCACCGACTATGACCGCTTCGCCACAAGGTGGGCCTGCGGGAGCGCCGACCCCCCTGGGGCTTCCTCTGGCACTGCTCGGCCCTCCCCTCCCCCCCTGGCCCGTGGCTTGCTTCCCAGCCCTGCCGCGTTCGTGACTACCTCAGACGCACCCCAGCCGGCGGGAGGCAGGGAGGTCGCCTCCCCGCTCAGCCGTTCATCTGGAAACCCAGAACAAACGGAGTCACATTTCTGAAACATTCCTTTCCAGTAAGGCGTATCCCTGGCTCCGCGGCAACCTGCTGGAAGCCTTCGTTCCCATTCGCTCCCTCCAAGGCCGCGCTCGGCCACCCCACCGCTCCCGCCTGCCCTCCTCCCCGCCATCCGGGGGAGAAAAGTGTCTGCAGAATCCTCTCCCTCTGCGGTCAGCACGGGCCGGGCCTGCCTTTGGAGGTCCGCTTGTCGGGGAGGCAAGAGCGGCTCCTCGGGAGGCCCTTCTTGTCCCTGGACTTCAGGGGCTCCGCCATGGCTCAAGGGGCCTCCATTGCAGCCTGTGTAGCCAGCCATGCGGGCGCTGCGCTGCCCTCCTGGGAGAGTCTCTTGTAGTCACCCAATGAGCCCCATCCAGGGCACGCACGCCCTTTCCTCTCAGTGATTCTGAGGGAGCTGTCGGAGCTCCAACACCCCCGGCAGACCGTGCCCTGGATCACTGTGGAGGTGGGGATTTGAGCCCAGCTCTGGGTGTGGGGGGCCCCTCTGGTCACCCACAAATGCACAGCACCCCACCCCTTTCTAGAGCTATGCAACATTTCAGCCTCCTCCCTTGCCCCTGGCCCTGCCTGTAAGCCCACCAGAAACACTTTTCCCATCTTTTCACTTTCTTCTCCATCCATCTTCCCCTCCCAGACACCCAGCCTGGCTGGAAACGGCTCTTTCTCCAAAGGGGGGGGCAGTGTTCATTGGGGCGACCTTTGCCCCATGGCTGTGGGTGAGAAAGTCACCGTGTTTTCAGGAAATGAGGAAAAGAATCTCCAAGCTGAGTGTGAATTGCAGAGGAGGGCAGAAAGCAGGACTTACATAACTTCCTCCCATTTTAGAGGAGGTAAAAATATCTTGGCAAGCCAGCTATTCTGCAGTCCCATTCAAACCTTGCCTTGGGATGAGGGAAAAGTCGCTCTAGTCGCTGGATTAGTGTCTTGGTCCTCCTTTGCCAGATCACACACCCCACAGGAGGAGCCCCAGATCTGAACCCTAAGCCCCCCGGGAGGACAGGCTTCTCCTGGCACCCCATCCCCCCATGCCTCCACGATCAGTGCCATCTCGTTAGCTCTCCCGAGACTCCCATTTTGCACGGGAGGCTCATGGTCCTCCAAGAACAGGTGCCAGGCCAGACGTCCAGTGTCCAGCAGGACCGGACAGGGAGTGTTTTCAGTGAAAGACTTCCCAGGGAGCGGCTCTAGTTCCTGGGTTTGTGTCTTGTAAGCCTTCTTCGAATGGCGGCGCCCGTTGGGTTTCTTCAAGTAGATATCGTGTCACTCGGGAAGGTTTATGAAGCCGCGAGCGCGAGCTCCGGCTTCATAGACGTATTTGTACACTAAGAATTCTGCAGCAGAATATTTTTTCAAACATTCGCTGTTTTTGTAAGCTCTATTTTTGTATATTTAATTGCTATTTGAAAATCGGCCTCTTTTGCTAATCACATTCTTGTTTAAAAAATAAAGGTTGCATGTGATTGACTTGAAATGTAAATAAAAAGATTTGCAAACTGGCCCCAGAATGGCCTTCTTCTCCCAGTCGCCCAACCGGGGAGCAGACCAGGGGCTTCTGGGTAATGGAAGATTAGCCGACCAGTGACGGGCACTGTGACCATCGCGCTGTAGTAGACACAATGGGGAGGCGGGAGGAGACACTCTGCTTTGGGAAGGTGAGAGGAAAAGGGGGGGGGGGCGCCAGGATCGACCCCTCAGAGGCCTCGCAGCTGTGTGACCCTGGGCAAGTCCCTTGGTGCTGCTTCTGGAGGCTAAGACAAGGTGAAGAGCCTCCAGTGGAGGCGGTATGGGGCTGCCGCGGCATTCCTGCCTCTGAGCCAAGGCAGAAAAGGCTGCTGGGGTTCACTTCCCTCCGGCATCCTCCTCTTTGCGGCCCCCAGACACAGGCTGGCCTCCGGGGTTCTCCCCAGGGCCAACCCCAGGCTCCAAGCTCTGTCCCTCCACCGCCATTGTGTGTCCTGGGGCGTGGCTGGCGGCCCCCTTCTCCCCCCCCCATGGCCAGAGGGGACACAGCCAAGGGCTAAAGGAGCCCAGAGGCGGAGGGCCTGGAGGAGTCACAGAACCTGCAGGGACCCCTGAGGCAGGAATGCGGCCTGCTTGGGGCAGGGTTGGGGGGGGGGGTCGAGCCTTACATCCGAACAGCGAGCCTGTAAAGGTTCTGAGCCCACCATCCTCCGCGGCGCTCTGGCACTGGGGGGCCTGGCGGCAAAGGGGGGGGCTTCCGGCGCCCCTCAGCGGGATGTGAATTGGGGGGCGTGTGCTCCTTGGAGCTCCGGGATGGTCTGTGCCACAAGTGCCTCGCAGGCTCCGGGTCCTCCAAGACCCAAGGAAAGGGCTGGGGGGGTGTCTGAGGGCTGCTAGACCTGACCCACACCTCCTCTCACCCAAGGGGCCTCCCGGCTGCCCCCAGGACAGGCCTGGTATTCCCTCCGCAGAGCGGGGCTCCGTGGGGACCCCACGCGCAGGAGACACCCTGAACGAGTCCCTTTGACAAAGATGCCGGAGGCTTCCAAAGCGCTTCTTGGACGCTCTCGCAGGCCCAGGAGTCGCTAGACAGGCTTGGGCACCGGCTGAGTCTCTTCATGGCTTCAAGCCCCAGCTCTGGGGTCCGCTACGACCCTCGTCTCACCCTCCTCCCTCCACCTCCCAAGCCAGGCCCTTCCATCTGGGGGCAGCTACAGGCCATGGATTCAAGTGGATTAGAGCGCCGGGCTCCGGAGGTCCTGAGTTCAGATCCAGTCCTTATCTAGAAAATGGGCTGCAGAAGGAAATGGCCAGAGAAATCCCCACCGGGCACACCGAGAAGGGCGGAGCCCCGGCACACGGTCGCAGTCCACCCAGACCCCAGGGGGGCGTCTCCCACGTCCTCTGTCTGCTTCCGCTGTCCAGTGTAGACCAGGAGCCTGGGAGAGAGCCGGAAGGATCCCCGGAAGGATCCCCGGCCACTCCCTGGAACAGTCGGGGGGATCCGTCCCCTCCTCTTCCCCCGAAGAGCCCGGACAGAGGAAATCATTTCGCGGTTTCACTCTGCTCCTCCTCCCTGAGAGGCCTCCGAGCGTGCGGTCTGCAGGGGAGGGAGAAAGGCTGAACTGACCCCCGGGCCGGCCTCTGGGGACGGAGGACCCTCCCCACCCTGGCAAAGGCCCTCCCGGAGGGGAGCCCGAAGCTGGGCGGCCTCCTCGGACCGCGTGTGGATTTCCCTGGGCAGGATCGGCTGGCAGGAGCCTGGGGCAGAGGCAGAGCCTCCAGGGAAGGGGGCTCCCCCTGTGGTGAGGGCAGAAGCCGGCCAAGTTCGGGGAGCTCCGGGCAGAGGAGGCCCTCTCTGGCCAAGCGCTGCCCGGGGCTGCTCCCCAGGAAGCCTGAGGGGGCCCCGGAGGCAGGGGGCAGCCCTGGGGGGAGGGGGACACTCGGCTCCACACGGCCAGAGAGGGCAGAGGCGCGGAAGTCTTCCCCAGCGAAGGCCTCCTTCCCCTGGGGCCGGGCATCGCTGGCCCCTTGGCGGAAGGGCATTAAGCCTGGCACCTTCCGCGGCATCCTGGCCTTCCCTGAGCCCCAAGAGAAGCCTCTCCAGGGGGGAAAGCCCCTTTCCAAAGGCGGGGCAGGAGCTCGGGCCACCGAGGGACCCGGTCCTCCGGGGACAAGGGCCTCCCCCAGTCCTTGCAAGCCCAGCCACGCTGGGCATCGGGATCCATTCGGCGGGGCCACGGCGCCCCCTGCTGGCAGCCGGGGGGCCCCAGCCCAGGCCAGGCCAGGCCAGGAGTCAGTCAGTATGGGGGAGGCTCAGAGGATGGACCAAACAGGGCTCCAGCCCAGAGCTCTGCTGAGCAGCGGAGGGGGTCTTCCTCTACGCCAGGCCCGGGGCTCCCACAACCCCCCGGGAGGGAGGCTCTCGTGCTAGAAATTATTGTCCTGATTTCATTCTATAGATGTGGGAACTGGGTCGGGGAGACTGCCCAAGAAAGCACGGCTAGGATCCGAGGCGAGATTTGAACCCAGGCCCAGGGCTGGTGCTGGACCTGAGGCTGGCTCCTCTTCAGTCAGCCAAAGCCGAGGCACCGTGACTCCTGGGTTCCGGGGCACCGAGACAAAAAGGAGTCTGCGCCCTCCGGCGGCTCCCATTGCAGTGCAGACGGGGGTGGGGAGGCGCATACACTCTGCAGAGACTGAATGGGGCAGTGCCAGATCTATACAGCCTATACAGATCTATTTTTAGATCTATACTGATCTATACAACTCGGGAACTCGCTGCCTTCCTGGGCTCCTGGGGGTCACAGGAAATGACTTACACGAGGCTTCAGAAACGTCCGTGGATGTATACACTGGAGTTATTCTTAAAAAGAAAATCTGTCCTGGCCTGATGAAAAGGGGCCACGATTTAAAACAGAACTGGGGGGAGGCACCAAGCCAGATACACCCCCAGGACACACCACTCGGAGCCGAGGAGGCCCCTTTTAAAGATCTTCTGGAAGCCAGATTTTGAGGGAACGCTGAGCGCCTTGGGCGGGTCCTCTGCAGCACCGTCCCTATCTCTGGACAGTCCGGGGAGTCTTAGGGATACGGCATGGCCAGGCTGGGGGGGTTGGAGGACAGGGTAGCCACTCCACTTCGGGGTGTTTCTGGGCGAGGGAAGAGAAGCTGGAGCCTCCAACAAGGCGGGGCACTGAAGAGGACCCTCTTGTCATGCAGCCCCCATGGGAGGATGCAGAGGGTGTTCCTGTTCAGTTCATTGCTGCGGAGCCCCAAAAGACAGGATTCATTCTCCCGAGGTGGGCAGGCCCCCTCTCAAGTTTCCAGGCCCAGGAATTTGGGGTTCTTTATGGCTTTCAATAATTTCTATTTTGTTCTTGACCTACTTTAGAATTCTAAGTGTGCAATCAGGTCTGTCTTTCTTTTGGGCTCCCTGAACCGTCACTTTTATGATTTTAAGTTGCATGTGATACTGAGTAATATAGATATTCCTTAGCAGTCTGTTTAGAAGTCTTTAGCTCATTTCCCTTGTACCCTAACCCTTTTGTTCATCTTTGTTAGACTTAACCAAATTTCCACAATTTAGTTTAGTTAAACCATTCCTTTACAAATTTAAGATGCCAAGGTCCTTGCAGCATAAATTTACTACTGGTATTGCTTTCCTTTCAGCATAAGGTAGTTTGCTTGTTTACCTCCTTTTTAATGTTTTTTTTTAACGATCTCAACTCGTCTTGGATTTACCCGACATATTCTACATTTTTTTCTTCCAATCTCTAATTTGTATTGTGATATTTTTTAGGTAGTTAATTCATATACATATTCTATGAGTTTTGTTTTCTTATCCAATCTTTTGCTTTTTTGTTTTATTTGCATTATTTGCATTTAGTTATGGATTGGGTTGTTTTCCTCCATTTGCTAATTTTTTTTTTCAAATTGGGCATTATATCCCCCTCTCCCTCCACAAGGCACTGTCTTGATTATTTTAATCTTAAAAGGCAAACCTATTCCCATCAGCACTTCCCTTCACCCAAAGACCACTCTTCCATGTCACCTTTCCCTTGTTTTATTGACTTTCTTTTTTCCATTTTTCCAAATCAAGCAAAATGTTCCTTCCTCTTCTTTTCAATTGTTTTTAAATGTCATTTTCTGCACTTTTCCCTATCATTTCATTTCCTCATACTTTCTGTACATATTGTATTCCCCAGGAGAATAACCAAAAAGAACAAAGTGTTTTCTTCCCAGAGCAAAAGGAGGCCCACAAGGAGAATGAGCAAAGGCTTCATAGAAGTGGCATCCATTGTTGCCTTGAAGGGAGCCAGGGATTCTTCCGTGGATCCCTTAGGTGAACACCAATATATTTGCAATGTGCGAATCCCCCAGAAGAATGAAATCTCCTTGCAAGTAATGTCTCATTTGGCTTTTCCCTAGCACAGCTCATACCCAAGAGAAAGCACTCCAGGAATGAGAAATGTCCAAGGCAAAGGCACAGATGTTTTGTAAGGAACAGCTGGCGGGAAAGTCGGATGTGAAGAGGGAATAGGAAAAGGAAGCGTTACAGCAAGTTAAGGCCAAGCGAAGGGTTGTAAAAGCTAAATAACCTTTTTCCTAGCAGCAAGAGGGAAGCACTGGGCTTTACTGAGCAGGGGAGTGATACGGTCAGGTCTGGACTTCATGGAAATCACTTAATAAACGTGGATCGAGTTGGCACCTTTCTCCCACACCCTGGAGGGAAGGGAATTCTAACTAGAAAGACCTGGTAGTGAAGTAGTGAAGAAAGGCTACTTACTCTTTTTTTAAGCAGAGATCAAAGGATGAGAAATTAAGGCAAATAAAGACTCTCCTCATTTTGATTTCTCTGTAAAAATCATCTTTGAATTGGGAAAGACTGAACAAAAATGATTTCTTACCCGAGCAGGGAAAAAGAGGCAACCTACTTGCCCATGGCAAGCCCAAGTCAAAAGGCCCAAAGCACATATTCTGTAGGAAAAAACTAGCAGATGTGATTGCTGAATTGCTCTCATTAATATCTGAAATCCCAGGAAAAAAAGGAAGGGATCCTAGGACTAGAGAAGGGTAAGAATCTTCATTTCCACAAAAGAATCTTATAAAGCATTTATTATGTCAACAAGCTGGCCTGGAATCCTGGCAAAACTCTAACTTATTACTCAGAGATTACAAACTAGGAAGTTCCTTGGAGGTGCCAGCTATGCACTAGGTATTGAGGACACACGGAAAAAATCAAGCCAGGTGTGTGACCCTGGGCAAGTCACCTAACCCACATTGCCTAGCCTTTATCACTCTTCTATCTTGGAACCAATACATAGTATTGATTCTAAGGCAGAAAGGTTAAAAAAATTAAACAATCCCTACTTGCAAAAAAACATCCTGAGACACATGCGTATATTACGTATAAGACAGAACATAAAAGTTCATGTGTACAGACACATGAAATAAATCTAGGCAGTTGGAGCTGCATCTTACAGGAAGAAAGGGATTCTGAGGGGGAAGAGGCAGCTTAGTTACCATGTGCCTGGCACTGTGCTGCGTGAGGAAAACACAAATGCAAGCAAAAGGAGAGTCCTTGCCCTCAAGGAGTGTACACCCTAACTGGGGAAGACAACACTTACAGGGCGCTGAAAACGAGGTGGAACGGAACCCACACAGCTCCAGAGAATGAGGGGACCAGTCATGGGCTCAACCACGTTTTGACTAGATAGAAAATTTTAATCGTGTGGAATTCCAAAAAAAGATCACTCAGCGAAGAAAGTCTGGAAGCGAAAACAGGAGCCTCAAGGCCCTCCAGGACACTGCTGCAGAGTGGCTGGGGACCCGGACCAGGATGAAAAATGTACTCACGGGTACAACCACCACCTACAGGAAATGTTCGCTCCGGGTGCATAATGCCTGTTGGACAAGCATCCAAATCACTATAAAAATGTCGAGTGGGGCCAAAGATAATCCTAGAGTGCCCCATTATAAACTTCCAATTCACTCTGAACCACTTGATTTTGAGCCATTCAATCCCTTCACTTGCTTGTTTTTGTTTTGGGTTTTTTTGAAGTATGGGATGGGAAACAAGACTACTTACTTCCCAGTTTGTAGCTCACAACTGGCCTTCCATTCATCTTATCCAGCAACAGCTCAGAGATGTAACTGGCCAAGGGATAAGAGGAAACTATGACTGTGTGTGCAAACAGTGGCAAACAGGCAGCTCACCAGCAGCCCAGAGAATGCGGGGCAGCTGGGGGGTCTCGGCAGGCACAACCAGAGAAGGAGCGCCCCTTCCTACCCTGCCACCCTCATCTGGAGAATCCCCTTCAGCTAGAGACCGGACAGACACAATTTCAGGAAAGGCACCATGCGGCAAGCCAAGGGCCTCATCGGAGGAGGATCACCTGAAGGAAATACACATTGAGCTTGTAGAAAACATGAATCTAGGTACAGGCTGGCTATTTGAGCTGAAGGGAAGGTGCAGCAAAGGACTCGCCATGTTGCTTGGTCCCACAGGGCAGAATTACGAGCAATGCACAAGTTCCACAAAGGCCAATTTAGAATTCATGTCCAAAAAAGTCCTCAAACTGAAGAACTAACCAAAAGTAGAACAAGCTGGTCTCAGAGGTAGCAGGTACTTGTCAGACATCTCATCATGGGAATGATCTGGGCTATGGCCTGGCCCAGAGGGCTGCTCAAGTCTCTTCTAACTCAAAAATTCTACGTTGCGCTTTGGTGAAACAGGGATGATACTGTTGATGGGAACCTCCTAGGTGAGGACATCAAACACTGCAGCCCCTGTGGCCATAGAGATGCCAGCTCTATTTGTCCTCTGGGTTTCCACACTTCCAGCTGGTCTCTATGACCTGTCTGCTCTTCCCCTCACTCTCTTCAATTCTCCTCATTCCTCGGAGGCCCAACTCTAGTAAATGCCCTTCCTATCTCGTCCTAATGGCTAGACCCGTGTTGGTGAGCCTCTGGCACGTGGGCCAGAGCATGCTCCCCCCAGTCTGGGGCAAGGCAGGGACTCCCATGTGGTGTGAGGCTGCCGGTTGGGCCCTCAGTCTCTAAAGGGTTCACCATCCCTGCTCTAGACCACTCACTTGGCAGCTGCCTTTACTGTCTGACGTGAGTCTTGTCCACCTAAATAGATTACAACCTGCACAGTACAGAGCGAATCTCCCCACAGCATCCAACAAAAGAACAGATACAAGTTAAATAGCAAAAGCTTACTTAGAATTTGCTTATTCCTTCTTTTCTTCTTCCCTGACTTTCCCTCTTAGAATTAATACTGGGTATTGGTTCCAATGGGGGTCAAGTGACTTGCCCAGGGTCACACAGCTGGGAAATGTCTGAGGCCAGATTTGAACCCAGGATCTCCTGTCTCTAGGCCTGGCTAGAGAGCCACTCAGCTCCCTGATAGTACAAGTACTGCTGTCGTTGTCTCAGTCATGTCCAATTTTTGGTGACCACCCCAGGACTTCATGCTGGCCAAGCCTGGAACAGTTTGTCATTTCCTTCTCCAGCTCACTGGACAGATAAGGAAATGGCAGCAAACAGGTTTCAGCGACTTGACCAGGCTGAGCCAGTATCTGAAGCCAGGTTTGAATCCAGGTGTTCAGGGGTGACCCGGCACTCTCCCCCCCTGTGCCACAAGTCCCATTAGTTTATGTATAAATGGGGCAGAGGAGAGAGCTGCTCCTTTACCGGCCCTCCCTCTCAGGACCCTCCTCGGTCTCCTTTGAGGGGGCATCATCCATGTCACTCCCACTCACTCCTTTCTCTGTGCCCTTCCCTCTCCCCGGTGATCACGGCAGTCTGATCGGCTCTGGCAGATGATTCTCACATCTCCATCCATCCCTCCAAGCCATCTTCTTCGCCTTCGGAATCTGCAAGCTCAGGATCATTCTCAATCCAGTCCCCTCAGAGCTAAACCCACTGCCACGTCTGGTTTCTGCCTTCTCCCTCCTCGGGTCCCAACCCTCGACTCCCACCCGAATTCAGGCTCTATCCTTTGGCCTACAGCCAGGTCTGTGTGGGCAATGAATTCCCTTAAACACTACTTGAAAGGGCCCTGCCCAGCGGAAATCTGTAAGCTGAATAGGAAGCATTATTCGCACACTTCCTTCCAAGGCTCAGTTCCCCACTTCTCCTCCAGGCCAGCTGGCACCCACTTCTGTTCTCTGGATCTAGTGAGGGCTCCTTCTTGTTTCTCCCATTAGAATGGTAACCCTCAAGGCTGGGATCCTTGACTTTTCCTTTTCTCCCAGTGCCTTGCTGGTGCCTGGCACTAACTAAGCAAGTACTTGGTGCTTTCCTGCTTTTGGGGACTGACTTGCATTCCAATCCAACATTCTTACCCCTCTAATACATTAAGCTACCTCCCGAGTGAAGATTTTACAGTTCAACCTGAAGATGACAATGACAATGAGTAGTTAGCATGAAAAATTATCTTTGTTTTCTTCCAGGACGGCTCACTCCAACCCACATGATAAAAGCAATTCTTCTTTCACCTCAAAGATACAGACTAATTAATTCAACAATAACTTAGAAAATATAAAAATAATTGTAATCGTGTATCCACAGTGAAATTTTAAAAGCTGCTTTACAAAAGAAAGTTTTTAATACACCACGCATACATAAATTCAGTGTTCAAAATAAAGAGGCCAAATTCTAGGCCCTCTTCAAAACAGTTTCCAGTATTCCAAGGCTGTGTGCATAGATATACAAATACTGATGAAGCAGGCAAAGTAGAGACATGAAGGGTAGTAGAGAAGAGAGGCTGAGAACAGGCTCAGCACCACTATCTGAATAAAATACATCATTGCACTAAGCCAAACGACTGACCACGTACATGGTCAACAAGGATAAGTGGACAGGAAAAAAAAAGGCATGTTCCCCAGTGCACGATCAACAGAAAACACTGCAAGTCATTCCCTGGAGTCTTTTTTTGTGCCTGTCCTACTAATGGAATCCAAGGGGAAAGACCAGACTCCACAGAGCTCATTTCCTCCAATATCTCCCAAGTTTATCTCCTAACTGGTTTTCTGACCACTGCTCTATATAGCCACTTCCATAACAGGACATCATCACTACATTAATCCTTAAAAGAGTTTCCTTTAGAAAAATTGTCCTCAGTGGGTAGGGGAGAAAATGCCATGCACGGGGCCTGAGAAGACAGGCCAGAGGAGGAGCCTGAGACCTTTGGGAGGATGACATTTTGTGCTTAGAAGGAACCCACCAATGCCTGCCTACTCTTGGTTACAAATGGCAGCAGAGGTCACTGTCAAAACAACTCTTAAACAAAGTTGTTAAGTTTTAGGGGTAAAAACTAAAATAATTCTGATCCTATAACTTTGGAAAATCCAGTGTTTGAGCTAATTAGTTTGTTGGGACCCACCAAAACTTTCTAATAAAGTTACAATTTCAAATCAGAATTAAGATTTTTTTCCCTGCTAGACTCTTAAAGAGAATTTTTCTTCTGATTATTTCTTCTGTATTCTCCAAAGAACACGAAAACATGCATTTTCTATAGCTTACAAAATATATTTCTCTGAAGATGTTCAAATAAAGGTTTCAATTAATTTTCTACTAAATCTGAAGTAGTAGCCAAGTACCCACCTCTCGACAACTTGTCCATTTTATTTTATTAGTTGCTTGCCTTTTTGGGTAATCTAAATTAAGCCTGGACCAGACTTTGCTTTATCCACTAGTTCATTCATATACAAACTAGACAAACCACACATATACACAATGAGAAAGTGTCTCAATCCAATCCACAAAAAAGGGAAGTAAACATTGCCGCTCTTGAGAGGAAATGCTTTCAAAAATACTTTAGCACAAGGTAAAAAATTACAATGTAATCTGAAATTGCCTTTTTTAAAACATACTAGTTTTAAAAGTTGAGTAAAATGGTACACAAATCATTAAACCCCTAGGATTGAATACACAGAACCTTTCAGAATAAAACACTTTTTAAAAAGATGTATGTACATGCACATCACAGTTTTACACTTTGACATTCTCATCAACACAAAGACCTGAAAACCAACACTTCAGTAATAACATGGAAAAGACTCCCAAGAGCATATTTACAAAAGATGTGATTAGATTAGAATACAGACAAGGTGACTGACATTGAACATTCTGGATAAGACATCCAAACCACTGCCTGCTGAAGTCTAGCTCCCCTGAAGAGACTTCATTGAGTGACACCATTTCCCACACAGCAGGTTTAACATGACTTTACCGAAGGAATTTAAACAGAGGATTTACTTAATGAATGGGCAGCGTCCACCCCTCTATATTTGCTTCTTTTAGAGGTTTCTCTTAGGGTAACTCAAGATTTCTCTTCACAACTTAAAAAATACATCTGTCTTTTCTCTCACTTTGATTCAGGTCATACTCTATTATTATAAAAGCCACTGGAATACATCTCTTTTTTCTTTCTAATGGGAAAAAAAGCCTGCATATTCCGTTGTGGGTTGTGGAAGGCTCTGGTAGTAATTTCAGACAACAGATCAGGGTAATTTCAACAGCTCTAGGAGAGCACCCACTGCTCCAAAATAACCCTAGAAAGGCAAAAAATCCAAGACATTTGTTAATAAAACATACCAAGACTTAAATACATTGTCTTAAATAATTACTAAAATCAAAACATAATTGGGGAGAGGGTAGCGGGAATGAAACTACCAAATCTGAATTCCTTTCAAGGGCAGCAACATGTAGAAAAAGCAGTGATCGTATTTCATATGAAGATTTTAATTTTTCAGCATGAATTGGGATTTTTTACATCAGAGGATGTCCTGCTTTGGACATATAACTTCCAGAATGACATGAAGGGTAGCTAGGTAGCTCAATTAAGTAGAGCTAGGCCTGGAAATGGGGGATCCTGGGTTCAAATCTGGTCTCGGAGGCTTCCTAGCTATGTGACCCTAGGCAAATCACTTGACCCTAAATGCCTAGCCCTAAATGCTCTTCAGCCTTGGAACTGATACCCAGTATTGATTCTAAGACAGAAGGCAAAAGTTTTTTTAAAAATAAAATAAATCTTTAAGAAAATAGCATGATAACTAAATAGAAAAGATGCAATCACCATAATGATTTGATTTGATTTTACTTTGGAAAACCAAGCTATTTAACTGCATCACTCAGACTATCTGTTATACTCATTTTAGGCCTCTCTTCCCAAAAAGAAAACATTAATGCTTATTATTTTACTTGTACTTTAAACCAATGAAAAAGTCAGGACTTAATTTGAACCTCCAACCATTAACAGAAAAGAACTAGGCATGTACTCTATTTTATTAAAATTTTTTTTTGATTGGGCTTACCTCATGCTCTGAAAAAAGTGCTTTCAACTGCCCCTTGGACCAGTAATCCAAAGCATATGCAAGAAGTCTCATGGAAATGGTATTAATTCGCAAAAAATTTCCAACAAATACCACCTGGTTAATGTTCTGGGCACATTGAAAAAAGATAATTAGATTTCAACATGATTTCCATTCCATTTTTAAAACCACACCCAAAAAGCATTTTCGTTTTTGGTTATCTTTAAGACTATTTAATCAGTAAAACATTTGAGGGAAAATGAAACACTAAAAAGCATTTGCAAGAAACTAGCTGATATTAACTATTCATGGACTTCCATGCTCCTTTCTTAAGCTTTTCCAAATCCAAACCCCCCCATTTCACAGCATGCCAGAAATGAGGGAAGAGACCTCAGCAGAAGTAGCCTTATCTATTATACACAGTATAACCAAATTTCCAAGGAGGACTATCTCTACCTCCTTTCCCATATCTATAAAAACAAAGAGGGTTAGACTAAATGATCTTGGGTACCTCTATCTTTTAGGTCTAACACTACATTAAGAGTAATGCAAAATTAATGGAACAAAAATTCAGTTCAAAGTAGAAAAGAAAAAAGCGATACTTATCTAAAATGGAATTCAAAGCTCACATCCTTAATTAATACGCTTATATAAGTGAGGAAGTCTCATGAAGGCATCTACAGGATCCTCAATCTTGTAAAAAATGTCTAATCACTTCCCAAAGTCAAAAGATGCCTTAAGGTGGTGAGTTTCCTTGATATTTCACAGGCATCATCCCACACCCCCAAAACTAAACACTGCTAGGTTAGCAGTCACTAAAACTAAAAAGCAACCTATCCAGAAACATACTACAACCAAAGATCAAATCTCAAAACCACCTCCCAATTTACTTCATCCATAAAACACTAATTGATCATCTGGCAGTGTTGTCTCTCCCAACAAAAATGGGTCTTGGCTTACCAGGATCAGTGTTTGAAGCTAAGAGGTCCTTATATGCCAAAGTCCTTACTTTGTACGAAGAACATTTGCAGGAGGACCAGAGACAACATCAAATCACCACTGACTACAATTTAAAAGATTTTGTACAAATTAACCAAATAATGTGTTTTACCTTTAAAATCTATATCCTTTATCTGGTTACAAATTCTTTCCTTACCCACAGGTGTAAAAGTTGTACCTTCATAATCTCAACTTTTTTTGTATGACTTGTAATATTTAAGGTACTATCCATTTGGAATTTGTTGCAATATATGGTAAAAAAGATTGGTCTGAGCCTATTTCCCACCAAATGGCTCTCCCAGTTTTTACCAAACCAAGTTCCTTGCCTAGTACAGTATTCTTGGGGTTATAAATACTTGATGCCATACCTGTCCCCTTATCTAAAGTCATTCCACTGATCTACTTTTCAGAGTATAAAAAATATGTCACAGAAAGGGAATGGAGAGATGTGCTCTGTTTAAAATGGAGACCCGTTAGGGTGGGAAAAGTGTCATTCACGGGATTGATACCTCCAGAGCTCAGCACAGTGCCTGGCACAGAAGCAGCACTTAGCAAAGGCTTGTTGACTGATGGTGAGTGAGAGCAGAAGGCAACAAGTAGCCAATGAGAAACATCAAATATGTTCCCCTCCTAAAGCACTCAAAGCAAAAGATAACATCATTTAAGAACTGAACTAAGGGACAAAAAATGACAGGCAAACTGCTAGAGGGCTTTACTGGAGTAGGCAAAGTAGGACTTCAGTCCATTGGGATGACACCATGTAGTGTAGTCATGGAAGGACATGGACAAGAGTCAGACAAGAATCTGAAGTGAGAAAAATGCAAGTTCAAATTGGGCCTCTTACTAGCTGTGTGACCCTGGGCAAAAGGAGGTTAGTAACAGTACTTAATCCCCACAGTTGTTGTGAAGACCAAATGAGATCATTGTAAAGTACTCAGCACATTGTAAGCTCCATTATACTTGATAAATGCTTTAACTTGGCTCCCAAATTATTGAGATCACAGATCCATCTCACAGGGCCATTTTAAGAATCAATGAGATCAATGCAAGACCTTAAAGTGCTATATAATTGTCAGTTATTTTCTTCAGGTTTCTTCTACATTAACTTATTTCTCACAGTGGGAAGAGGTGTGAGAGGGTGGAGGAGAGGCCAGTGTTCCAACAGCTTGATAAATAAAGTCATCACTTGGAAATAGGTCTCTTCTTACTAGCCTCTTACTCCATCACTGTGCCAAAGCAGAGAGTATCTAGGTAAAAGAGAAGAGGTTTGGGTGATCACGATATCAGTAAAATGAAGGGAAAGCTGGACTTTAGAAAAGTCAATGAAAACTGCCCTGTGGGGATAAGAGGGTGGAAGGAAGAGAAGTAATGACTAGCTGCAGATCTAGTTGTCAAAGCAGCAGATGGTTTTGTTCTTGGCATCTTGGCTGTCTCTACTCTGCCATCTTCTAGTATTTCTTTGGTCCAGGTTCCCTCTGGCTATCCAAGAATCCCTGTGCCATAGCTCCACTTAGGCCTTTCCCATCTTTACAGTGCTCTGTGTTCCAGCACTGACCTCCTTGTATTCTTCCATCTATCTCTCTGGGCCTTGAGTTTCTATTCCCTAAGTGCTAAATATGTGAGGAAAGAAGTCTGAAGCAACTGAATTATTGCATCAGACTGAAAATGTCCCCTTTTTAGTGTCCTGTTCTTTGGCTTGCTAAACCCTCTTCTTTTCTAATTGATAGCTTAAATAGTTGTATGCTTTAATTAAAGACACCACCGGCAAATTTCCTTTTGTGGCTTCTCTTAGAGGGAAGTATCATTTGTCACCTTATTTTCCTATTGAACCCTAGAATCTTTGAGGACGACTTTAGCAATCTATTTTCTTTTAATTAAGAAGGCCTGAAAAGAGCACCTGAAGAAGCCCCATTGTTCTGAGTGTTCCTGGCTGACAGGGTTCCACCTCCTTTATATTGGGAACTGAGAGATGTGGGGCATGGGTTTCCTGAGATTGGGTTGGTTTAAGATGGAGGTGGACACTGGTTCAGACTTTTAACCTTACAAGGGGGAAACAGTATAGGGAGCTGTGTGATGAAAATTAGATCCACCTCACCACAGTGGCTAGCGTCAGTCTGACATCCCCTGGCATCAAGAGGAGCATCACCACTGTGGAAGGTGGAGCTAGGGGGGCATTTTACAGATGAAAAACTAAGGGTGTAAGGAGTTAAGTGACTTGTCCCAGGTCACACACAGCTAGTAGGAACTGGAATTCAAACCCAGCCCATCCCAATTCCAAACCCAGCATGATCAGATGACTAAACGTTGACTTCAAACCAAATTCATACATGAACAAGGCCTAAAAGGCTAATGCTTCTTTAACATCAAGCTACAGAACACTCTTATTGCCCAAATGAAGTGAAGACCCATCTTGGTTCTTTCATAGCCCTGTACAATGCTGCTTGACATCAATGCAACAAGGCAGCACTGTAAAGAAGCTGAAAGCACCAAGAGAGAGAGGCCGTCCAGTGTCCCAGGGGCATCCAGTTTTCATGCTCCCTTTCTTCCTCCACCTCACAGCAGGTTCTTACCTTCCCTCCAACTCCCACCTTCTTGTGACACCCAGATCACCTGCTGTCTTCTTCCTTCTCCTAAATTCGAGTCCTTTCAACCTCATTAATGCCAGAATCTGAAAAACGCCCCATGGCATGTGGGAAGTCTTCTTTTTTTCCCCAAATATCACAAAGAGATTAGCTTCTTTCATTACCTCATTCAGAGCACACATTCGTGCTATTGAGCCGATGTTGTTGGTGATCGTGATTAAAGTCGCTCTGGCCAGGTCCTCTTTGCTGGCGGCCTCTCTTTTCTCCTTGCTCATCATGTTTCCGAAACTATAATGAGAACATTGAAAACCCAGCACTATGAGGGGAAAAACAAGGCAGTGCAAAAGGTATTGGAAATTTAGTATAATCAAATGCAATTTTTAAACAAGCAGATTTAGATCATCCAAAATTTTTATTTTAAAACTATAAAGAAATTAGTCAAAGAAAAAAAATTCTGTCAAAGAGGCAGCTATGTAATATGGTTGTATTGGAATTTTACTGATTAGCAGTAGAAACTATTCAAACTGGGCCTTTTCTTTATCATCTCAGTCACTGGAGATAGTTGGGCCTCCTCAAGCAGTGTCTGAGAAGTAGATTCATGGCCCTGAACCACTTGGGCTCAATTCCCTTCCCTGTTCCTGTCCCATCCCAAAAGTGCATGTTTCTTGACCACTCAGCTATATAGCTGTTCTGCTTGGATTATTACAAGATGTATGATACAAATTTGTCAGGGAGAAACAAAAATGTCTATCCCCTAATTTCCACAAAGGTTTAACGAATGAGAGAATCACAGTTTCTAGTCAATAACTTCTAGAATTCCTGAAAGTCCAGGTGCTTAAACAGAGAACCAGCTTTCTTTGAAAACCTTGGAGAAAATAATATTAGTATGATTACAACTCTAGGTGTTCTTTAAGTAAGTTTTTAATAACATGTTTTCACATCATCTAAATTTCTTGAGGATTCTTCTTCTTTCCCCTCCCAGAGACTTATCCAATAACAAAAAAATGTTTTTCAAAGAGAAAAAAGGAAAAGAAACAATGAAAGTCAAACTGATTAATATACTAAAAACTAAAATAGTGAAAACAACATTTTATGGACCTCCCACCTCTGTAAAGGAATAAGAAGATCTCTACAATTAGAATGGCACTACAAAAGCTAAACTGGACAACTATAACTGAAGTGATTAATACAAATTCAACACTGCAGATACACTGAAACCATAATTTATAGTGTAGTCACAAACCAGGAAAATTCTCAAAAAACTGAGTTTAAAGAAAAGCAATGTGACATTTTCAAGTAGTAAAAACTAGCCCCAAAGTTGACATAAAAATATTTTATTCCTAAATATGTTAGGGTCCCCATTTCACACACACATATTCTTACCTAGAGGCTACAGCCCAGCCTGGCAATGAAAACCTCTCATAGTCCCCTCCATAAATGTCTCGTACTAATTTATCCACCTTCGTACTATCTCCGCGGGATGCCATTTCAAGAGCTTCTTCAAAAGTGGTGCAGCCAGTGAGAAGACAGCAAAGACCAAAGAAAGTTCCTCCCCCAAGACTGATTAAAAAACAACAAAAAAAATAAAAAAAACAGATCACACATTGTATTATCTTCTCTACAAATTTCAAAACAGAGACCTTAAGTAGGATGAGAACTTCTTTATGTAGCTAAAAACACCCTCCCAGACAGAGACCTCAAGAGATGTCAGTCACATCTAAGAGCAAATACAAAAATGTTAACATAGAAAATAATTCACGTCCATACTCAGAACACATTTGTTCATCTAAGCCAACAAGCAGAGGAAGGAATGAGTCTCCCCTCTGGTACATTGACCTACTACACATTTGGCAACTTCAATCTGTACAATCATCTACAAGACTAAGACAAATAAAAAGAATGGGAACTCTGAATTTTTAAGAAATCTTAACTTCAAAGTTTGGGTGTCAACAAACAAAAATAAATCTATTGGATCAGTGATGGGAACCTTTTAGAGATGGAGTGCTTCACTCTCACCACTCTCCTCACTGCCGCCACCACCCGCTGTGTCCCTCTGGCTTTCTAGTAATGAACTCTGGCAGGCAAAGGTAGGTGTGCCCTTTTAGGTACATGTGCCATAGGTTCACCATCACTGTATTAGATGGTGAAACAATTTAAAAGGTCCTCAAAAGCATGCTTTTTAGTACCTTAAAAACTGAGCTTACATTAAATCTATGTTGTTAACTGTCTTATTAATGAACCTTACCTGGTACCAGTGACACGCTTATAATTATCTTTGGAATATACTGCCAAGATGCTAACCCCAGAGCCAATGTTCACCAGAAGAAGGGGATATGGATTTTTCAGATTGAAGGGTAACTTCTGACATTTTTCAGAATCAGCTGGGTTTTCAAAGTAATAGCACTGTGACCGTCCATTGAATCCAACAGAATCAATATATAAAATTCCTTTAATTAAGCAGTCTAGTTCATCAAGTTTGCAAAGCTGAAGATCACCTATCTGTAATAAAATAAGAAAAAAATTTCAGTTAGGTTTTGAAAATGCTAAAAGTCACATTTTTTTGGTAAGAGTATCCCCCATGACCATATGAAATGAAGTCCAGTTATTAAAGTTCTGTTATTTATGTATGTTTTACAGAACAGAAAGGGCAGTCTCTTTGAGGCAAGGATTGAGGGAGGAGAATAGACAGACTGGGCAGTATGATGAAATCTAAATACCCCACACACCTAAAAACACTCTGCAAATGAAAGCTCAAGGAGGTCTGGGAAGTCATTTTTCAGCCAAAAAAATGTGTCTTTATCAAGTGGCTAAGTAAAAAACCAGTCAATCTCTCATATGAAAAATCTATTTTAAAAATTACTAATGTAACAAATTGCACATACTTCAGACCAAAGGAATACTATTTAAGCTAGTATACTTTCACACACAAAGGAGGCAGAGAAGCAGAAACCAAGGAATGTTGTTTTATAGCACAGCATAGAATTTAATATTGTGAAATCATTCTCAAAGGTTAGAAAATATAGTCTGAAGATACTTAATTCATTTCTAATAATCTAAACAAAACATTCCAAGTTTAAAAAGCAAAAAGCTTCTTTAACACATGACCTGCTCCTGAGAGTACTTGGGCAGTTAAAATGTGAAATAAGAACTAACCAAAACCTCAGTCCTTAGTCCTTAAGTTGGAGCATAGTTGAATTAAGGGAATCAGGAAACTATGAGGCAATCTAAGGAAGAATGAAGTTTGCCTATTACCCACTACACTACTTCCTTTGAATAATCTGGCCCAGGATGAGTTTCAGAGTCCTGGGCTGACAGCAGACTGAGGAGTAGTTCTGCCCACAGGCATTGGAGAAGCACAACTAAAGGACAGTCCTCCTTAGGGGATGATGGACAAAAGTTAAGATGCCTGAAGAGACACGAGTAATTGGAAACCAGCTAAAGCAGTCAATGCCTGGTAGGGAACAGAGCCAGCAAAGAACAAGGCAATGACACCATCAAAAGATACAGGCAGTTCTGAGGCATTAATTACCTACCTCTCCCTCTACAACTGTTCTCTGGTCACACATGTTACTATGTATATGCCTCCCATATGACCCTTATACACATATGTCCTCTCTTCACAGGAAAAGTATATCTATTTGCTGGAGTGAATTCAAGGTTTAGAGAAGAGCATTTTATCATTTTTAATACCATGCTATTTCATTAAAAAAAATAGATGATCTACTAGCTTCAGAATATTCTAAAATAATGGTCATTTCTCCTACCTAAAGACATATGTTGAACCTATTAACATGTGTCAACTTCCTTTGGTTACTTAGTCCCTGACAACTACTTAAATACTTCAAGTTTTTTCTTACATATAACAGAAGTTCTTTTGTGGACCTCTAAAACATCTTTATTACTACTTGTGGAGTTGGAAAACTATCAATGACTTTTTACAATTCTTCATATTCTTTACTAGATCAAATTCAATATTCCTTCATTAGGACCTACAGTCATTATTTTCTGAACCCCTCAATAATAGCACAGATTTTTTTTTTAAGTTTAATTCTTAGTTACCAAAGAGCAAACATTCCACTCACTGAGATTGCTTCTTGACTCCCAGTCCACTTGTGGCCCACTATAACTCAGATATTTTTCTGCCACAGGTGTCTCACCAGTTTTTCCCTTTTATCTTTCAAGGTCGTTTGCTGCCCTGAAGTGTTCTGTCTTGGACTTATCTGCCCTGAACTTCTTCCTATTTCTGACAAACCAGCACTATTCTGGGTCATACTGCAGTCTGGTAATTCAAACTTTGAATTTACTAATCCAAGTTAATGAGAGCAACAAAGGCACATTTCCCTAAGCAAATTCAAGATTGTATACAAAATATCTATAATTACAAAAAAGGCAAATTAGGATTCACATTTTTAAGATTATTTGTTATAAAATCTTTTTATAATAACTCCATTTCCATGATTCAGAAGATGCACAATTTCAGCAGCCAGCTACACACTTTGGTCAGAAAACTGCCTAGTAGGGGGAAGCTGGGTGGCTCAGTGGATTGAGAACCAGGCCCAGAGATGGGAGGTCCTAGGTTCAAATGTGACCTCAGACACTTCCTAGCTGTGTGACCCTGAGCAAGTCACTTGACCCCCATTGCCTAGCCCTTACTACTCTTCTGCCTTAAAACCAATATACAGTATTGAGTCTAAGATGGAAGGGTGAGGGTTTAAAAAAAAAAGAAAAAAGAAAACTCCCTAATTCCCTATTCTGGTAATAAGCCTCAAATTCCTTAACTGCATTTCAATATACAGGGTTTTATAAGATTTTTTGAGACAAACCTTGTGTAGTAAACATTAAGAAGTTTAAAAAGATTATTAAGTGTGATTAAGTGCCAACTTTTGGGACACCCTATAGTTCCTAATTTCCACACAACTTCTCAGGAACAGCTATTGTAGAAAAAGAGGCATATTTGTTACAAATAAAATGAGTCCCAGAATAAATTCCTAGGGGTCTGGCTGATAGATGACTGAGATATGAATATCATTTCATATAACTTTCCAAATGATTTGGACAGCCACATAACAGACTTGAAGCAAAGATAAGGGGTCCTGTCCTCTAAGGGTCACTAAATGAAGGGGTGGGAGGAACTGCATAATTAAAAGGCAATTTAATTTAGGATTATTTTCTCTTTTAAAGAGTAATAGAAATAATTCATTTAAGAGGTAAGAAAAAATCAAAAATCATTTTTTCATGGTAATAGTAGAAATAAAATTTCAAGAAAAACCATTTTCCTATCCTTGGGTAACTTAGAATAAATTAAAAGTAGACATCAATGACTTTTACAAATGCCCCTGCTAAAAAAACAAAAGCCCATCTCTATTTAAGACAGGTCATCACTTAGGGTGCTTCTTTGTTTTCTTATAATAATGTAAAGTACATTGTACCAACTGATGGCAACCCTATATTAGATAAGCACATCAATAGAATGAAGTAATAAGCTGCATTAGAAAGAGCTGAATTTGAAGTTCAAAGATGGGGGGTTTGACTAACTGTGTGATCTTGAGAGCAAGTCCCTGCCTATGACTCCATTCCCTTATCTGTGAAATAAGGAGATTGTACTAAATGTGTCTCTTTGTCTCTAAACCTATTATCCTGTGATTCTAAATAAAAAATAAAAAATAAAAACAATGTTCCAATAACATATTTTTAAAATCAGTTTGTTTTTAAATTAGAATAAGGTCTTTTTAAAATTTTTCAATTAAAGGAATTAACAAGAATAAAGTAAACCCAGAGAAACAAAAAAGAACACTCCTGTTATAACAGACATTTCTTGAGTGAAAAGTCTGTGCCTATCAGCACTTACCTACAAAAAGCTTCCTCTGCTTAGCTGTATTTTCACAGCCCTAAGCATGAATGGGCCTTTATCAACACTTGCCCCACAATTCAAACACAAGGCCAGTGCTGACATGCATAAGATCTGAAAAAGGTAGAAGAGAAACAGCAGAAAGAGAAGTGGCCTCAGAGCCAGCAAAACTTGGGCTCACAGCCCTAGCAAGGTCCAATCCTTTCCCTTCTTGGAGCTTCAATTCCTCATCTATAAAGCACTTTTCAAATGCCATCTCACTGGATCCTCACAACCACCCTGGGAGAGAAAAGTGCTATCATTATCCCCATTTTACAGATAAAGAAACTGAGGCAGCTAGGAGGTGAAATAATCTGCCCAGGGTCATATAGTTATTAAGTGGCTGATGCTGGATTTAAACTCAGGTCTTCTTTACTCCAGGTTCCTGATGTACTATCCCCACTGTACTAACTCCACTCCACGTATATAGTATTCCATGAATGTCACCTCAACACCTTTACAATATATCAGAAGGAAATTCAGAGACAGTTATGTCCTCCATTTTATCTTCATTTCTCCTCTAGAAAAGCTCCAAAGTTTACTCTGTGGCACGCCTATGCCAATTCACTCAACTAAAAGAATGTTTTTCAGGGGAATAGGAGAGGAAAATAAGAGATATCATCTATCCCACCCTCCTCAAACCATTCATAACCTGCATGACATTTGTTTTCTAAAGATTTAAAATCCTGGGGGCTTAAAAGTTCTTAGAAATCATCTAGTCCAATATTCTCATTTTACAGGTAAGGTGACTAAAACTGAAAACTCCAAAATCACCAAAAAAAAAACAAAAACCCTAAAATCCAGAGCTCCAGATTATGTTTACTGTATTTTCCAATCTCTCTCTCACACAAGCACAGCCCACTTTTTATCCTCATAACAGGAAATAAAGCAAAAATAAGTCTTGGTCTAGAAGGACTAACATGTCTAATCACACTCATTGAAGAACACCAGTATAGTCTAATATTAAATATGTATACTGTTTGATGAAAAGGAAGGGCAAATAAATCCCTTCTTTGCCTGCCCTCTGGTAACATTGGTCTCAAGACATAAAACTGAAAAGGTATTTGAAATAACAGTATATTTGAAATATTCTTTTTAACTGGGACCTAGGGTGAGGCTGAGCAATCTAACAGTATGAAGATAACTTTTTTTAAGTTTTTCTGTAGTTTGAATGTTTGAAGACATGGGCAATATTTTTCCTTTTGTCAATTAATCTTTGCTTATCTTCCATTATTTTTTTTAAATATTTATTGAAGGGGAAAGAACCTACTTGTACAAAAATAATTACAGCTATTCTTTTTGTGGTAGCAAAGAATTAGAAATTGAAGGGATAGGTGTCCATCAATTAGGGAATGGCTGGACAAATTGTGGTATATGATGGTGATGGAATACTACTGTGCTGTAAGAAATGCTAAACAGGATGATTTCAGAAAGAGCTAAACTTTCATAAACTGATGCACAATGAAAAGCAAATAAAACCAGGAGGACATTGTACAAAGTAACAGTGATACTGTAAAATGACCAACTGTGATACTTAGCTACTCTCAGTATGATCCAGGACAATTCCAAGAGACTTATGACAAAGAATGCTATCCATCTCCAGAGAAAAAACTGTTGGAGTTGGAATGCAGATCAAAGCATGACTTTCACTTTAATTTATTTGGGTTTTGGTTTTATATAATTCTCTTACCAAAATGATCAGTATGGAAATGTTTTGCATGATAATACACATAAAGCCCAGATCAAATTGCTTGCCAGCTCCAGGAGAAAAGGGGGAAGAAGACAATTTAGATCATATAACTTTGGAAAACTTATGTGGAAATTTGTTATTATATGTAATTGATCAAATAAAATATCTTTATAATAATAATTTGAGTCATTTGGCAATATGTCTACAAGTAACCATGGGGAAGCATAGATTATAGATTGAGAGATATGGTCTAGCTTTTAAAATTTCTTTTCAAGTATTTCCTTCTCTGTTTTATGTTTAATTTTTCATAAATTCAACATATAGAGACCAAAGAAATGAAATTTTATACTTTAATAGATCTGATTCTTTCTATGACATATGAAAAGTTAGCAAAAAAAAGCTGCATTTATTTAACAACCTCACTTTTGCTATTCATTTATTTCCCAATCAAATGTAATTCAAACCTGACTTAAAAAAGCTAAATTTAGAAGGCTAAGACTTAAAATAATTAAGTAGATGGAAATGCTTCCACCATTACCTACAGTACTATTTTAAAACAAATTATTAGACTATAAAGTTGTATATAAGCTAAAAAAAAATGCATACTGTAAGAAAATCCTGCTCAAATTTGTACGCTCCACCTCCAGTGGCACAAAAGACAGTGTGGAGACTTGAGAAGTTTTTATCTCTGCCCATTTGAATAAAAGCAGGCATGTCATGAGTAGGAAAGCGTATAAAGTGCAGATTGCCTTTACGTCCACACAAGGTCAGATCCTTCAATTCAAGGTGGACATCCCGAATGCCTGCGGACCCATATGCCACGTTTGAGGTTAGGTATTTCCTAATGCTTTTAAGACTTTCCACTTCCTCCTCCTCTTCTTCAGCAGTGATATCTTTGGGTTCGAAATAAACCAGCTTGACCAAGGTTCCACCAATATCCAAGCCAAACCACGGAAAGACTAAATGGGAAATAAAAGGGAAAAAAAAGAAAAAATTCTTATTTTTTCTGCAGCTGCAATAACCAACAACAATAAACTGTAATCCCTGCCTATCAGTTAGCTATGCAATCTCAGTTTACACCCTACAATTTGCAAGGGGACTATGGATTGAAAAAGTTTAATTGCCCTATTTTTTATAACAATTCTGGTGAACAGTCTTATTATGGTCTTAACATAGGCATTATTTGGGGGTGAATGCACTATTTT
Organism: Monodelphis domestica; assembly: GCF_027887165.1. Taxonomy (NCBI): domain Eukaryota; kingdom Metazoa; phylum Chordata; class Mammalia; order Didelphimorphia; family Didelphidae; genus Monodelphis; species Monodelphis domestica. Next base: position 734,764,386 of record NC_077227.1, read on the forward strand.
TAAAAAGTCAAAACTTAAACCATGCTTCATTAAATGTAACCTCTTGAACTATCCATAGCTTTATCTCTAAAATGTACAGTTCCTTCATTTTCATATTTAATTGGCAAATTAAGAAAACATCAAAAAAGTCATATTCAGATTAAATAAAATGTACATTTTCAAAAACCTCTGAAGGCAGCTTTTCTCAACTATTGCCTTAATTAACTTTTAAGCCAAGCAGATACTGTGATTCTAAGTAACATGGCTAAAAGTTTCTAGTTATCCATCAGGATCAGGTCTAACCACAACTAAACCAGAACCTTGTTTCAGAGTATACGGAAAAGACAACACCTGGTGAAATGAGATCTCAAAATCATGTATGAAAGCAAATATAAGACAAAGGTCAAATTTAGAAATTAAAACTAGCACTGCATGCCTCTATATGATTTAAACAATGTCACATTTATTTTCATAGTCAGTTTCCATAAGATTTAAAATAATGAATCACAAACATCAACATTGGAAAAATCGATTTAGAGCAATGACTATCCACATAAGGGAAGATGATCTATATACTTCTGGATTAACCACAAACTAATGGGGAATAAGGGTAGTACTAGTGAACTGAATTGTCCTATCAAGTCACCAAAAGATAGCAAGAATACCATGGCTTAAGTTTGCTGAGTCTTAAGCAAAAAAAGGTAGCAGGGTTAAAACTCATATCAACCAATCAATAAGCATTTATTAAGCAACAACTGTACTATGTGTCAGGCACTGTGCTAGGACCTGGGAAAAGAAAAACAAAGATGAAACAGTCCCCGCACTCAAAAATTAATATTACAAATAAAAAGGTTAACAATGAACCAAATAACAATAAGCCAAATGACACAATAGCCTTGTGGTTTTATTTATCTACTTTAAAAATATACAATTTCTGTCCTCTGAAATTCCATCAAAATCTATCCAAATTCACACCATTTTAGAAAACCTGCTATATGACCTCTCCAAAACACTCCATTAATTTGGTTCAAGGAAAAAAAATTCCTACTTGACCTCACAGTTTAAATGAAAAACAGATAATTACTTCAGTTCCAACTCAAAGAAAGTTGTTGTACCAAACAAAATTTGTCTGAGAGTATCAACAGAACTAAGAGTAGATTTAAATCATTCTAAATGGCAGAAAGGGTTTCTAAAAAGAACTAAGGCCATATTCAGAATTGTTTCCCAATGGAAAATAGCTAAGTTAACATTCCTGGTATTTTTAAAAGTAGATCTACAATCCTCAGGAAGAAGGGCTAACCTACACCCATCACAATTAAGTTTCCATATGCAACATATAATGTAACTAAATCATGAGAGATGATTATTTCTGTTTCCACAAAAGGGGGAGTCAATCAGGAAATCAACACTGTACATGGTATAATAGCAGACCCCAAGAAGTTTTTGTTTGGAGAGGAAAAAAAGTATTACCTCATTCAATGAAATACAGCAATGAGTTTTTGAGAGCATACATTTTAACTTCCAATTACCAGTACGAGCATGTAAAAAAGCCAAATGCTCCCAAAGACTCAAAAAGACAATAACTACATAAGGATAAGCAGGCACCAAGTTATGAATTCTAAGAGACTGGATTAAAGCTTCAAATATCTTTACTGTTTTATAAAGAGCCAATTTGGAATCTCCCTCCCTTTTTTTTACTGAATACAGTACTGAATTAGGTTTTTTTCTCTTCCATCTATAATTTAAGTTTAAGTAAGATGTGTTGATAACATAATATATGGTTCTTTTTGCTTGTCCTTTCCCCAGCTAAACAAGAGGGCAGACACTGAAATACTTAGAACCATATTATTACCCAAATGTATGATTCATATGTGCAGGCCCATTGAAGACTCTTAAAATACAACACACTGTACCATTTTACCACTGCATAATTCACTTTCCTTTTGACTATATTTAGATACTGTCAACATTTTATATTGCTAGCTTTATTTCTGTGAGATGACAGGCCATGTTTGACTTGGGCTCATATACATTTGAAGTTGGCAAAACACTCCACTTGAAAGAAAAAAGCCCCTTTTATGCTCTACTCATTTTGTCACAAGAGTTGACCTGATTTCCTGCTAAATTGGAGCCTAGCAAGAGAATGAAGAGGACCAAGACAACTCACAGCACACCCTTGCTGCTCCAAGCTGCTCCTCTTTGTCCCAATTCGACAAACATGTTATAATAACTTGGTACAATTCCTGGCTATGTAGTAATAACGAGAAAACAAGGTCTACTAAGTTGGCATATTCAAGCTTCAAATCAAACTTCCAAGGCTTGATTGCTAGGATAAAGGGTTCAAAGTCTTCCTAAGGAGGGCAGGATTTCAAAACCGTATCATTAACAGAACTGGTGTGTGGCAACCAGCTTGGCCATACTTGAGCTTCAGCTCCTATAGCTATAAGCCATTGTGCACCTTCTGGCTTCCATCCCTAGCCATTCACATCTTTTTCTGTTCTCATAGAATCTGAGCTTATTTTAAGTTTTGTTTTGTTCCTCACTTATCTAATGTCTAATCTAATCCCTGTACCACGTGAGATTCCCATCTTTCTCTCACTTCTTATTGCCCACAAACATCATTCCAAAGACTGACTTACACCCTTGCAACACTTACAGTAAGTAGGCATAAAAAAAGCACCTAATCCACAATATGTTGCAACAAAATTTTTCGAACAGGATAGTACAGTCTCATCATTCCTTATCTAAACCATGTTCATCCCTATACCTGCACATTGATTCCTTCTGTATGCCTCTTGTTTGGTGTGCTCTCTCTAGCTACTCTTTGCACATCCAAATCCTACTCATCTTTTGGGGGTTAGCTTTGGACTATTTTCCCCATGAATTCTGTTTAGACTTTGGTGAACACAACTTTCCTCCTCTAAAATTCTACTAAAGCTTATGCAATTCATTTTGGCATTTGCCTGTTCAAATTATTTTACAGATATTAAATATCATCTTTCCAAATGAACTGTAACCTTGTATGAAAGAAACCCTATTTATTATTTCATAATGTCTATTATACAGCAGCTAATAAATACTGGTTGGTGAATAGGTGACAAGAAAGTAACCAGGCACCTAGAAAATACAAAAGGATTTGAAGAAAATCAAGAAAGAAAAAATACAATGGCATATGGTTAATAATCCAGAATCAGACTCAAAGAATTTTAAAGCTAGACAGAACCCTGGAGATATTTCATTCATTTTTGTGGATAGAAATTGAGACCTAGGAAGATTAAATAATAACTTTAAAACATTAAGTTAGTGAAAAAACAGCAATACCTACTGGTAAATCATACTCAGTGAGGAAACAAAGTTTCCTTATTTAAAGTAAAAACAAGTTAAGAAATAGAACCAAAGTCTAATTTAAAGGGAAAGATAGCAATTTTGAATTATGTCCCAAGGACTTTAAAAGAATTTGATTCAGCAATACCACTAGTTTGTATCCCAAAAATATTTTTAAAAATGGGAAAGGACCTATTTGTAAAAATATATTTATAGTTGGTCTTGGAAAAATGAGGGGATATTCCTTGATTGGGGAATGGCTGAACAAATTACAGTTTATGATAGTGCTATAAGGAATGATGAATTGATTTGATTTCTATAAGGATTAAAAAAGACCTCCACAGTATTGACTCCAAGATGGAAGGTAAGGGTTTAAAAAAAAAAAACGAATTGATGCAGAGTGAAATAAGCAGAACCAAGAGAACATTATACACAGTAACTAAAACACTGTGGGAAGATCAAATTAATACTTTTGCTACTAATAGCAATGCAATGATCCAGGACAATTCTGAGGGGTTTATGAGAAAAAAAGCTATCCACATATAGAGAAAGTACTGTGGTAGTAGAAATCCATAAGAAAACATGATTTGTTCTTTGTTTATATGGATATATAATTGGGGTTTTGGTTTAAAAATACTACTCTATTACAAAAACAAATTATATAGAAATAGGTTTTGAGTAATAATATATGTATAACCATGTAGAATTGCTTGTCATTCCCGGGAGAGGAGAGGGAAGAGAGGGAAGAGGGGCAAAAGACAGTATGAATCATGGAACCATGGAAAAAATTTTTTTCTAATAATTTTACTTTTTTAAATTAAAAAAAAGAAAGATAAATTTACTCAGAAAAAAAAACCAACCTGTATACATTCTGGTAACTTGAATATTAAAGCGGTAGGTAAGGAGAGAGCAAATTAAAAGGCATTTTGACCTTGTATAAATACACCAATGAGAGGGGAGATGTGAGCAAAGGAAATCTTCCAAAGTTCCCCATTATGTATCCAGTACTTGATCACATCAGCACAAAAAAATTCTGTCAGCCCTCCCACTTCCAACACACACACACACACACACACACACACACACACTCCAGAAAGTTTCAAATGTCAACAATTCTGTAGTCAAGTAAGACAGGAGAGCACAAATGGTTTTCTGCCATTTCAATGAGAGCCCAACAAGGTAACCTGATCTGTCACTAGGGTAAGGAAAGAACATCTGAAGAAATAAACAAAGGGCTGCTCCTCTCCTGTTTACCAAGACTCACCTGAGCTACTTGGAAGGAAGGACTAAGAGAGAATTATATCCTTCAAAACTCATTCTTTAGAATGAATAGTAGAAGTGAGTTTCCTACCTCAATTTCAAATGGGATCTGAAGTCATGCTCCAAAACAAGAGCAAATATTTCACACAAAGACAGCAGACATTTTCTACAATACAGATCTGGGTAAACTCACTTTTTAAAATTGCCTTTTCAAGTCCTCCCCAAATTATTTAACCTTGTGCTCTAGACAACTCACTAAGGCTATAAAAGTTGCAAGAGGTAGAAGAGGGAGTTTCCTCACCTCTGAGACCCCTATACTAACAAAATCATAAGTCCAGACCTTATCCCCGTAATAATGCTGTTTCTTCTCCATATGCATGAAGGAACCCCACAACATTACAGAAACTTTAAGGAAATTATGTATTTTCATCACATTATTGGAGTTAATATAATTCTTCACTAGGACATGGGGTAAGAGAGAACATGGCAACCTCTAAGGATTTGTGTCATTGAAATAAAGAAGCATAAAACTAGCAGTAAAAATATTCAACTTTACAATTCAAGACAAATCTATGCTAGCAAAGATTAAATGATATAAATATGTTTGACAAAAATAGAGCTCACTGAGACCATATAAAATGAATGCCTGTACATAAAATATTGAGGACACTTCTCACTCCCTCCTCCTCTTATCCTGCACCAAAAATTTGGTGTCATGACATGGAATCCTGATTAATGGGCTGAAAAATTATACTTTATGCACTGATATTAATTTAAATGTGCGACTAAACTTAAGTACTTAAAATTAAGAATGTGGCATCATACAATGGGGATAAAATAAATTTGCATCATCTATACCTGCCATTTTATTATTTAAATATCGCATTTGAGTTAATAACAATTTCAGCAAAGGAAAGACATAAATAGACTTCCTTCAGCGTTAAGGTATTGGACATGGGGGAAAAGATGTTTAACACAGATAAAGAAAGGGAAGAATCATTTGGGCTCAGTATGAAGGATTCAAGATGCAGGTTTTTGTCTATTAGGAAAAAATCGGGAGGTTTATGAAGAACAGCATGCACAAGATTAGAAGCATTTCTTCGGCTTGGGAAAAACTTTTAAGAAAAATCTCTGGGAGACCAGGATCCAGTTACTGAAAGGAGATAGCTAAGAAAGGGTAAAGACTCTTAAATGAGGGGAAATGGTCTCTCCTATTTTAGAACAAGGAAAACTCAAAAGGGCAAGTGCCATCTGGAAAGAAGTCTGTTTCCCAAGGAAAATGACTTTTAAAAAAAATCTTACCTTCCATCTTAGAATTGGTACCAAGGCGGAAGAGTGGTAAGGGCTAGAGCAATGGAGTTAAGTGACTTGCCCAGGACCACACAGCTAGGAAGTATCTGAAACCAGATGTGAACCCAGATCCTCCTGACTCCAGGCCTGGTGCTCTATCCATGGAGCCACCCAGCTGCCCCTGAAAATCGCTTTTGATCCCATAAAAAACACTCACCTAGGAAATCCCCGAAAGACCTACCTTAAGAGTCAATGTATTTTAAAAGGGGATGTATGAAGAGGGATGAAAAACATCTTTCCAGACAGATCCATCAAACCCCCGGATTTATATAAACGAAAGAGCCACGAGGTGAGCCCGACAGCGGCCCCCTTCCAAGAGCAGTTCAGAGGGCAACCACCTGGTCGGGGGCTCTTGAGTTCTTCCTGCTCAAAGCCCTGAGCAGAGCCGGGGAGCCCCCCCCCCAATGGATCCCGGAAATACCCAAGGTCACCTAGGCAATAAGGGGAAAAACTGGAACGACCCCCTCTATTTGAGCCCTCTCTCCTCTACGCCCATTTCCAGGGGGATGCCAAAGCAAATTGGCTGAAAATTGGAGCCCTTGGGAGACAGAGGAAGGGCTTCAAGGAAGGACACCCAGGGCTCAGCTGCCCAAGCTCCAACCCAGGACAGCAGAATAGCCCAAGAGACCCCCGACGGCCTCCCCTCTTCGTGAGGAGGGGCCGGCGTGGAGGCCCAGCACTCCAGGGCCAAGGAGGTCTTTCATCCCAGAAAAAGAGTGTGCAAAGGCAACACTGGTGACTCCCGATCAAGCCTGGGGCTGAAACTAAAGAGCCCCCCCCCCCAGGCCCTTCCAACTCGTCCAAAACACGGACTAGCTCACCCCCACCCCCTAAATCCCGTATTCCCCCATGACTTTGGAGCTGAATGTAAAGGGCTTCGAGATTTTCTGGAGGGAAGGGCTGGCAAAAGGGGTACGTAACCGGTAAAGACCCGGAATGGAAATGGAAAGACAAAAGATGGGGGGAAAAGGGAGATGGAACGAGCGGGGGAAAAGGTCGGGTAGAGCAGAGGAGGGGGAGGGGAAAGGAAGTGGTGAGGTGAGGAGGGGGGATAAAGAAGAAAGGGGAAGCAGCGTAAGGGGGAGGGAGGGGTCGGGGAGAGTCGAAGGGGGGGTCGAGAGGAAGAAGCAGGGGAGGGGGCGGGAAAGCAAGGAGGCAGGGTGGTGGGGTGGGCGGGGCGATCAGGGGGAGGGGAGGGGCGGGGCAAGGCGAGGAGAGAAGGGAGGCGCGGCGCGCGGTCCCGATTAATTGCGCGGGGGCGCGCCCTGGCTCCGCAGTGGAGCGGGGGCGCGCGCGCGGGAAAAAACGGCGGCCCGAGCTGGAGGAAGCGAGCGGGCGGGCCGGGGAGCGCGGGCAGGCGTCACTTACGTGGCCGGTTCTTCTTGAGGCTTTCCAGCCGCTGACGGGTAGCGTGCGTAGCGCCGCTGTAAGAGCCCGGCCGCTCCCGGCTCACGCCGCTCGCCGCTCCCCGGAACTGGCTGTCAACGGCCGCGGAGGCGGAGGAGGTCAGAGAGGAGGAGGAGGCGGCCGAGGTGCTGCTGGCCCGACGTCGGGCGGGCTCCCGCCTCCGCGGCTCCAGCACCGGCCCCCCGGGCCCCGGCTCCCCAGACGAGGACGATGCGGAGGCCGGCGGCCCCGGGGGGGAGCTGACGGCGGTAGCGGCGGCGGTGGTGGTAATGGTGGCGGCGGCGGCGGGGGCGGCGGCGGCCCTGCCTTGGTGCTCCATGGGCGCCTCGGACCGGCCTGCTCCCATCAGCAGCAGCCGCCGCCTCTCCCGCCCGTGCCGGCCCCCCGTGCCCACCGCCTCCTCCTCCTCGGCCGCCGCTACCTCAGCCGACGCCCCGCCCTTCGCGGGCCTCCACCCTGTGCGCCGACGCAGAGCGAACCAATCGCGGCGGCCCACCCAATGAGCTCCCGGATGGGGCAAGAGTGACGGCATCTCCATCCAATGGGAAAGGCGCAGAGTAGGAGGGGGAAGGGAGGCAAGAAAGAGGGGGTGGGTCAGAGAGTGAGAGAGAGATGCTCTTGCCCAATGAAGTCTGAAGAATAAGACTGACAGAAGGTGGGACCAATTGGAGTGTGTTCCCGCCTCCATCGCCCCGTGGGCGGGAAGACGACTGTACGGGGAGTAGGTGGAACTCCGCGCTCCCGCCTATTCCAGGCTCCCTCCCCCCAGTGCTGTCTGCCCCGCCCCCTTCCCGCCAGGCGCCCCCTCCCCCAAGCCCATCCCCCCCAAATCATGTCAGCTGCCAAAAATAACTTCAACCGCTCCTAAGATAACGTCACCCCTAAAACTTGTAAAGCCCCAGAACTCCCGCCAAAAAAACCCTTACAAACTCCATCCCCCTACGGGGCCCCCCATTATCCTCCCAAACCAGCTGCTTTATGTTATGAAGTCACCACCCCAAACGTGCCTCCAAAAACCCCGGATCCCTCAAACATTACCACCAAAAAAAAAATTGTAAAACCCCAGAACTCATACTAAACCCCATACCGCCAAGCCCCCAAGATTTTTCATCAAAAGCCAACCTTTTTGTAATAACCACCCCAAAAAAGTGCCCCCTAAAACTACAGCTCCCTGTGTTACCGACCCCGTCCACGAAATAACTTGCCCTCAAAAAATAACTCCCCAAGGCAGTCCCTTAACAACCCAAAAAATACCACCTGAACTCCCAGCTCTCCATAATATAACTATCCCCCAAAAAACTTTTAAAATCCCAGTTCCCCATAACCCAATTCCTTCATAAAAAAACATCCCAAGTCCCACCCTTTCCTTTCCGAGACCAGCTCAGATACAGCTGTGGGGTCCGGGGAACAGCCACCTAAAAGCCACCAAAACTTACTCTCCAAACTCAGCCTTTTATAAAAGTTTTCCCCAAAAAGTACCTACCAAAACCTTAGTTCCCCATAATATATAACTACTCCCAGAAAACTTCTAAAATCCAGCACCTCCCAAAACAGCCACCCTCCCTGGAATAAAATAACCTTCAAAACCTAGCCTAACATAACTCAGGAAAAAAATAACTAAAGCCCTCTGGCTAAGGCTTGTCCTATGACCTCTCCATTCACGCTAAAATCTCAAAATTGATTGCATCTCTCAATCCACTGGCATCCCCTTCTACATTCTTCCCACTCCACAGAAGTCTCTCTTTTGAAGGTGAAAGGAATGCTCCTTGAGGGGCTGAGACTGGTTTTTATGTGGAAGGCCCTGTATGGAGCACAAACATCTGTCCAGTTGAATTTTCTTCCTTGCCCTCCATAAATCCTGGGCTCCGGGCCCCCTACCAGCTTCTTTTCTTAGAGTATTGCCCTGCCTTTCCTCCCACAAGGAAGGAGCCCTGGACTTTTCCTCAGCCCCTGCTTTACCCATCCATTCCCCTTGGATCTCCAGAGATGCAGTGAGTTTGCTCAGTGGATAAAATTCTGGAGCTAGAGTCAGGAATACCTAAGCTCAAATCCAGTCTCAGATTCTTACTAGATAAGTGACCCCAACAAGTCACTTCATCTCTGCCTCAACTCTAAAATGAGGCTACTAATTGCACCTGTCTGGGCTGTTGTGATAATTAAATGAGATAACATATGTAAAGGGATAAATGCTTATTTCCGTCTCAGAGGAAAGTGGAGGCTGTTATGTAGACAGGAAAATGTCTTCTTCAAAGGGCCTAACCATTAGACTCCTCACCAGTCCCACTTTTCTGCTATTCATGTTCCCTTCCTGACTCCCATTTCATCAGAAGAGCCACCTCCCTAGGTCTAATCCCAAGGATCCTAAAGAGGTTTCCTCCAACCAGCTCAGTGGTAAACTATGCCAGCCATAGGCAGTCATTTATGGCTTTGGGTCTTAAGGTGGCAGTCCAAGCTTTCTCTCAGCTGGCTTATTGTAAGGTCTGTTGGCTATACATATACCACAGAGGGGTATTACTTCCTCTAGTTTGGGGGGATTTTTTGCTTAAAAAAAAAAAAAGCTCTCCCTTTCATTGGTGAAATGTACCTGCCACTGGGAGAGAATAAAAGAACTTAATTTAGTCTCTATGGCAACTACCAGGAAAGAGGTGGGTTAGAAATCCTCCAGCCTCCTAGGGCAGGAAAAGTGCTATCCTAGGCTTTTTCAGAGTAGGATGGAAGGAGAAAGTAAAAGTCCCTTTGCCTAAAAATAAAAGCATGAGGATCTCCTCCACAAGCTTATTTGTTCTCTTTCCCCTCAAATATGCATCACCCTTCATCTTTAGGAAAAATGGAAACGAGTAGTTGGGTGATAGTGAAACAAATGTTCCTCTATGAATGGAATAGAATGCTATTTGGCCATGACAAAAGATGGATATGAATATGAAGAGAAACTTCAGAATATTTGTAGGAACTGATGCAGAACAAAATAGACGGAACCTAGAGAACAACACACAAAGACCACAATAATATAAAAGAAAACAACCTTCAATACTGGAAAGATTAACGTAAGGACCAATCTTGATCCTGGAGGCCCAATGATGAAACACATTGAAAGTAGTGGTCTACAAGTATGGAATAAGGCATGACAATCAATTTGTTGAGTGTGTGTGTGTGTGTGTATGTGTAAAAATGCTTAACTATAAAATAGAAAAGTAAGCCAAAGTACAGTTTCAAGGGTAATTTCCTTATACAGAATAGGTATAGTATAGGTCAGTGATGGTGAACATTTTAGAGACTGAGTGCCCAAACTACAACACTCATACCACATGTGAGCCCTATTGCCTTACCGCAGACAGGGGAGGGAGGAAGCACTCCCACTGGGCTGCTGGACAGAGAAATGTCCTCAGACACGTGGAAACAGGGAAGGGAACAATCCCCTCTAGCACTCATGCTATAGGTTGACCAACATGGGTATAGGCATTCTAGAGGATTTTCTTAAAACAGTGAAACAGAAAAGCAAAGTAAGAAAAAAAGGCCCAAACTTATGTTTTACCTGGGGGAGGGAACCCAAAAGTGAACAATAAAGTCAAAATCTATCATTTGTCTATCATGAAATTTAACAAATTTATGATAGAGCAAGTCAAAGCACAGATAATCTTGCTAAATTGAACTTGCTTGTTACAAGGGAGGATTTGGGTGAGAGTGGTTGGGAAAGTCATTTTACCTCACTAGGTCTCAATCTCCCCATCTGTAAAAAGAGATATACTAGACAATCTTGAGATCTCTGCCTTCATCTTAAGGCAGTGAACTCTTCTCTAGCAGTACTGGCCTTTGAGGGTAAAGGATGGCACCCTCTACTCAATAATAAATATTATCACCCCTGCTCATATCCTTCATATTCCAGCAATGATGAACTCTTCTAGATCATCATCCAAACCCCACTTCATACTCCCTATCACCTAATTCCTCATTCCCATCCTTCTCAATCCTCCCACCCCAAAGTTTCATTCTAATTCCACCCCTCTCTGCCAATATGCTCTTCAGAATTCCTGTTCCATAAGCAACAAACTTGCCTTTGTCTTAGATCTATTCCTCTCCCCCCCTTCCATCTTTTAGTTCTTACAGAAACCTCTGGGGTCTTCATCCAGTGTGTTTCCCCCAATATTGATCTACTAGCTGAAATAACTTGGCTTCTACAAAGGAATATTTGCCAAGAAAGGATAGTAGTTGCAACAATATTCCCCAAACTGGGGCATATTCTCCTCTCTGTACAATGCTCAAGATCCCTGGGGAAAGTGGGCTCAAAGTTAAAGAACAAAGATACTGAAACATATATGTGAACAGCCAAGGGGCACAGAGGGTACTCAGTGACTCCCAGACCTGGGAAATCTTTCCTCCTTTCACATACTCCCCACCAAGTTTGCTTTGGGGTTAAACTTCAGTGATGAGAAAGTTATTCCCTTGCTCAGCTAGGCAGATTCCTTCCCCAATGTGAGATCTAAGATGATGGGTCAGTATACTGCTGGTCAGGTTCAAGAAGGTCCCTCAGGACTTATGAGAAAGAACACTCTCCATCCACATCCAGAGGAAGAACTGTGGGAGCAGAAACACAGAAGAAAAACAACTGCTTGATCACGTGAGTCGATGGGGATATGATTAGGGATGTAGATCACCCTAGTGCAAATATCAATACTATGGAACTAGGGCTTGATCAACGATACATGTAAAACTCAGTGGAATTGCTCATGGCTATGGGATGGGGTGGAAGGAGGGGAGGGAAAGAACATGAATCCTGTAACCATGGAAAAATATTCTAAGTTAATTAATTAAATAAACTTAAAACAAAAAGGTCCCTCAGCTACTGAACTGCCCCCTAACTAGACTTGGCTGCCACTTCCCCCAGATCCCGGATTTTGATTGTCAGTAGGATTTGTGGTCTCAATAGATCCCTCAGACTCACCAGCCACCTACGTGCTCTCATCACAAGACTCTTTGACCTATGATCAAGAAAAAATAAACATCATGTCTTTAAAGACATATGGCAGCCAAGTAGGTAGGGCAAGTCAGCTTGCTACTGCCTTTTCCTCCACCTGGCAACTAGCAGCAGTCTTCCTCACTTGAAAGCCACCAGGGCTGAAAGTGAATGAATGGGCTGTCTTGCTGCTTGAAATGTCCTTCCCCACCCCAAATACAATAAGGAAAAGAAAAAAGCAAAGAAAATCAGCCTTCCTCTCTCAGAAGGAAACCTGGTCCTTAGAGCACTTCCCAGAATATGTGAAGCTCTCCCCACAAGGATTTAGGATATATGATCAAGTAGAAATTATTTCTCCATTTCAATCAATCAATAAAGATTGATGAAGTCTCTGCTATATGTCAGGCATTCTGCTAAGAATTGAAGATACAAAAAGAGGCAAAAGACAATTCCTGGCCTCAATGAGTTTCTGATCTCAGGGGACAGAGAAGCTGCAGGAGACCACCCGGAAACAAAAGTATACAGGATGAATAGGAAACAATTAAAAGAAAGCACTGCGATTATGAGGATGTGGGGAAGACTTCCTATAGAAGGCAAGACTTTGGTTAGGACTAAAAGGAAACCAGGGAGGCTGGTATAGTGAAGGAGGGAGAGCATTCCGCAGATGGGGGGACAGCCAGAAAGAATGTCCAGAGCCAAGCGATGGAGTGTCTTGTTCTTACAACAGCCAAGAGGCCAGAGGATGTGATAAGGAGCAAAGTGTAAGAAGACTGGAAAGATGGGAGAGGGCTAGGCTAAGAAGGATTTTGAACTCCAAATATCTCAGGTGAGAAACCAAAATGTCTCTATTCAAAGTCTTCCATCATTCCCTTAGCACATAGGGCCATCCAATTGGAATCTAGATATTTCTCCAGGAGTGATTTCTTTGGAGTCCAGGCAAATTTCCTCTGGGTCCTTATACAAACACGCACTCAAAAATTCCCCCCCCCAAATTTGCTGTTATCAAAAGGGCAATCAGAATTGAATTCCAAACGCATCCAAAAATATGACAATGAAGCTGAGCTCAAAAGAGAAAGGAGAACAGAGAGACTTCTGGTCAAGATGGCGGCTTAGAGAAAGCTAAAGTTCAGATCTCCTGAAACCCTTCCTTACCAGTCTCAAACCGAATACTCCTAGGACACCGAAATTCAAAACGATCAACAGCATAGACCCCAGGAGTCCTCCTCCTGGACCTGGACCTGGATCAAAAGGTACGGCCCCCCCCAAAAGCCAGAACCCGAGAACACTTGGACCTAAGGGGTAGGCAGAAGGAAGGTCCTAGGACCCATCCCTCCCAACCCAGAGCACTGAGTCCGAGTCCGAGTCCGAGGCAGCAGAGGCAACCTCAGAGCCGCACGGCCTGCTATTCTGAAGGCCGCTTCCTGAAAACAACCTAACCCAGTGGAGGGGGCACCCAGACAGCAGGGAAACAGAGAGGGACAGGGGAGCTCGTAACCCCCTGGGAGGAGCCCTCGGAGCTCCGGGAAGCCGTGGCCCCTCCCCCTCAGAGAGCAGGGTCTTCTGAAACAACAGCAACCCTCAGGACTGGCAAAAGGGCCTTGGAAGCCAGCTACTCTGAAGGCCGCACCCTGAAAACAACTTGACCCAGTCGAGGGGGCACCCAGACAGCAGGGAAACAGACGGGGGGGGGGGGGGGCTTGTAACCCCCTGGCTGGATCCTTCCATTGGAGTCTCATGAAAAAAAATCCCTGCCTCAAGGCATACTAAATTCAACCCAGGGAAAGCTAATCTCATTAGGAGCCCTCCAAGCTCCAGGAAGCCGTGGCCCCTCCCCCCACAGAGTGCAGGTGCTGGCCAGCTAAGGCACAGGAACAAGGGCCAAGCTAGGCTTAGAATGTGGAAGTAAGGCAACAGAGAAGCATCAGGAGGGTGCCGAGGAGAGGAGGGCAGTAACAGGGACACACCAGCAACTCCTGGCTTCCCGGGAACACAGAACAACAACTGCATAGAACGAACAATCTGCCTAGGGCTAAAACCTCTGAACACCAGACAGAGATAAGAAAAGCTAATCCGCCCCCACTCAGATAGAGATGGCAAACTCCACAGAAGCACAAAAGTCCCAAAATTAAAAAAAAAAAAAAAACAAGAAGAAGGGGGCGACTTTGGATACATTTTATGGAGCAAAAATGCAAAACAAAGAGGAGATAGAAGAGGAAACACAAGCAAATCCTCCGATACCTTCCAAAGGAAATGGAAACTCTCCACAAACCCATGAAGAATTTGAATCTGAAATGATCAAAAAGATGGAAGCCTTCTGGGAGGAAAAGTGGGAAATAATGCAAAAGAAATTTACACATCTACAAAACCAGTTTGACCAAAGTGAAAAGGAAAACCAGGCTTTAAAGCAAGAACTAATAAAGCAAAGCCAAAAAACCAAGAAATTAGAAGAGAACATAAAATATCTCACTGACAAAGTGACAGATTTGGAAAATAGAGGGAGAAGAGATAATTTAAGAATAATTGGACTTCCAGAAAAGCCAGAAATAAACAGCAAACTCGACATCGTAATACAAGAGATAATCAAAGAAAATTACCCAGAGATTCTAGAACAAGGGGGCAATACAGCCACTGACAGAGCTCACAGAACACCCTCTACACTAAATCCCCAAAAGACAACTCCCAGGGATGTAATTGCCAAATTCTAAAACTCTCAAACAAAAGAAAAAATCCTGCAAGAAGCCAGAAAAAGACAATTTAGATATAAAGGAATGCCAATCAGGGTCACACAAGACCTTGCAAGTTCCACTCTGAATGATCATAAGGCATGGACCATGATCTTCAGAAAGGCAAGAGAGCTGGGTCTTCAATCAAGAATCAGCTATCCAGCAAAACTGACTATATACTTCCAAGGGAAAGTATGGGCATTCAACAAAATAGAAGATTTCCAACTTTTTGCAATGAAAAGACCAGAGCTCTGTGGAAAGTTCGATATCGAAAATCAAAGAGCATGGAATACCTGAAAAGGTAAATATGAAGGAAAGGGAAAAGGAGAAAAATGTTATCTTCTTCTTTTACTCAAACTCTCTTCTATAAGGACTACATTTATATCAATCTATGTATACTAATAGGTGGGGAAAATATAATGTGTAAATAGGGGGAAAAGAAAGACCAAATAGAATAATCATTCTCACACAAAGATTCACATGGGAAAGGGAGGGGAAGAAAACTCCTATAAGCAGGAGAGGAAGAGAGTTTTTACTTAAACCTTACTCTCAGGGAAATCAACTCTGAGAGGGAAAGACATCCAGATCCATTGGGATCTTGAATTCTATCTTACCCAACAAGGGTAGGGAGAAGGGAAAACCAAGTGGGGGAGGGGGAGAGGGAAAACAAAAGGGGAGGGAAAGAGAGGGGGGAGGGAGAGGGAACAAAAGGGGAGGGACTAAAAAGGGAAACATATCAAGGGAGGGGATAAGGGGAACTGATTCAAAGTAAATCACTGGACTAAAAGGTAGAGCCGAAGGAAAAAAGGTTAGAATTAGGGAAGGTTATCAAAATGCCAGGGAGTCCACAAATGACAGTCATAACCTTGAACGTGAATGGGATGAACTCACCCATAAAACATAGACGAATAGCAGAATGGATCAGAATCCAAAACCCTACCATATGTTGTCTTCAAGAAACACACATGAGGCGGGTTGACACCCACAAGGTCAGAATTAAAGGATGGAGTAAGACCTTCTGGGCCTCAACTGACAGAAAGAAGGCAGGAGTGGTAATCGTGATATCTGATAAAGCCAAAGCAAAAATAGACCTGATCAAAAGGGATAGGGAAGGTAATTATATTTTGTTAAAAGGGACTTTAGATAATGAGGAAATATCACTAATCAACATGTATGCACCAAATAATATAGCACCCAAATTTCTAATGGAGAAACTAGGAGAATTGAAGGAAGAAATAGACAGTAAAACCATATTAGTGGGAGACTTAAACCAACCATTATCAAATTTAGATAAATCAAACCAAAAAATAAATAAGAAAGAGGTGAAAGAAGTGAATGAAATCTTAGAAAAATTAGAATTAATAGACATATGGAGAAAAATAAATAGGGATAAAAAGGAATACACCTCAGCACCACATGGCACATTCACAAAAATTGACCATACATTAGGTCACAGAAACATAGCACACAAATGCAGAAAAGCAGAAATAATAAATGCAGCCTTCTCAGATCACAAGGCAATAAAAATAATGATCAGTAAAGGTACATGGAAAACCAAATCAAAAACTAATTGGAAATTAAACAATATGATACTCCAAAATTGTTTAGTTAGAGAAGAAAGCATAGAAACAATTAATAATTTTATTGAGGAAAATTACAATGGCGAGACATCCTTTCAAACCTTTTGGGATGCAGCCTAAGCAGTAATCAGAGGTAAATTCATATCCCTGAGTGCATATATCAACAAACTAGGGAGAGCAGAGATCAATCAATTGGAAATGCAAATAAAAAAACTCAAAAGCGATCAAATTAAAACCCCCCAGCAGAAAACCAAACTAGAAATCCTAAAAATTAAGGGAGAAATTAATAAAATCGAAAGTGATAGAACTATTGATTTAATAAATAAGACAAGAAGCTGGTACTTTGAAAAAACAAACAAAATAGACAAAGTACTGGTCAATCTAATTAAAAAAAGGAAGGAAGAAAAGCAAATTAATAGCATCAAAGATGAAAAGGGGGACAGCACCTCTGATGAAGAGGAAATTAAGGCAATCATTAGAAATTACTTTGCCCAATTATATGGCAATAAATACACCAACTTAGGTGATATGGATGAATATATACAAAAATACAAACTGCCTAGACTAACAGAAGAGGAAATGGAATTCTTAAATAATCCCATATCAGAAAATGAAATCCAACAAGCTATCAAAGAACTTCCTAAGAAAAAATCCCCAGGGCCTGATGGATTCACCAGTGAATTCTATTAAACATTCAGAGAACAGTTAATCCCAATACTATACAAACTATTTGACATAATAAGCAAAGAGGGAGTTCTACCAAACTCCTTTTATGACACAAACATGGTACTGATTCCAAAACCAGGCAGGTCAAAAACAGAGAAAGAAAACTATAGACCAATCTCCCTAATGAATATAGATGCAAAAATCTTAAATAGGATACTAGCAAAAAGACTCCAGCAAGTGATCAGAAGGGTCATCCACCATGATCAAGTAGGATTTATACCAGGGATGCAGGGCTGGTTCAATATTAGGAAAACCATCCACATTATTGACCACATCAACAAACAAACCAACAAGAACCACATGATTATCTCAATAGACGCAGAAAAAGCCTTTGATAAAATACAACACCCATTCCTATTAAAAACACTAGAAAGCATAGGAATAGAAGGGCCTTTCCTAAAAATAATAAACAGTATATATCTAAAACCATCAGCTAATATCATCTGCAATGGGGATAAACTAGATGCATTCCCAATAAGATCAGGAGTGAAACAAGGATGCCCATTATCACCTCTACAATTTGACATTGTACTAGAAACACTAGCAGTAGCAATTAGAGAAGAAAAAGAATTTGAAGGCATCAAAATAGGCAAGGAGGAGACCAAGTTATCACTCTTTGCAGATGACATGATGGTCTACTTAAAGAATCCTAGAGATTCAACCAAAAAGCTAATTGAAATAATCAACAACTTTAGCAAAGTTGCAGGATACAAAATAAACCCACATAAGTCATCAGCATTTCTATATATCTCCAACACAGCTCAGCAGCACAAACTAGAAAGAGAAATCCCATTCAAAATCACCTCAGACAAAATAAAATACCTAGGAATCTATCTCCCGAGACAAACACAGGAACTATATGAACACAACTACAAAACACTCTCCACACAACTAAAACTAGACTTGAGCAATTGGAAAAACATTAACTGCTCATGGATAGGATGAGCCAATATAATAAAAATGACCATCCTACCCAAACTTATTTATCTATTTAGTGCCATACCCATTGAACTACCAAAATATTTCTTTAATGATTTAGAAAAACCATAACAAAATTCATTTGGAATAACAAAAGATCAAGGATATCCAGGGAAATAATGAAAAAAAAACACATATGATGGGGACCTTGCAGTCCCTGACCTTAAACTATATTACAAAGCAGCAGTCATCAAAACAATTTGGTACTGGCTAAGAGACAGAAAGGAGGATCAGTGGAATAGACTGGGGGCAAGTGACCTCAGCCAGACAGTATACGATAAAACCAAAGATCCCAGCTTTTGGGACAAAAATCCACTATTCGATAAAAACTGCTGGGAAAATTGGAAGACAGTGTGGGAGAGATTAGGAATTGATCAACACCTCACACCCTACACCAAGATAAACTCAAAATGGGTGAGTGACTTAAACATAAAGAAGGAAACCATAAGTAAATTGGGTAAACACAGAATAGTATACATGTCAGACCTTTGGGAGGGGAAAGACTTTAAAACCAAGCAAGACATAGAAAGAATCACAAAATGTAAAATAAATAATTTTGACTACATCAAACTAAAAAGCTTTTGTACAAACAAAACCAATGTAACTAAAATCAGAAGGGAAACAACAAATTGGGAAAAAATCTTCATAGAAACCTCTGACAAAGGTTTAATTACTCATATTTATAAAGAGCTAAATCAATTGTACAAAAAATCAAGCCATTCTCCAATTGATAAATGGGCAAGGGACATGGATAGGCAGTTCTCAGATAAAGAAATCAAAACCATTAATAAGCACAGGAAGAAGTGTTCTAAATTTCTTATAATCAGAGAGATGCAAATCAAAACAACTCTGAGGTATCACCTCACACCAAGCAGACTGGCTAACATGATAGCAAAGGAAAGTAATGAATGCTGGAGGGGATGTGGCAAAGTAGGGACATTAATTCATTGCTGGTGGAGTTGTGAACTGATCCAACCATTCTGGAGGGCAATTTGGAACTGTGCCCAAAGGGCGCTAAAAGACTGTCTGCCCTTTGATCCAGCCATAGCACTGCTGGGTTTGTACCCCAAAGAGATAATAAGGAAAAAGACTTGTACAAGAATATTCATAGCTGCACTCTTTGTGGTGGCCCAAAACTGGAAAACGAGGGGATGCCCATCAATTGGGGAAAGGCTGAACACATTGTGGTATATGTAGGTGATGGAATACTATTGTGCTCAAAGGAATAATAAAGTGGAGAAGTTCCATGGAGACTGGAACAACCTCCAGGAAGTGATGCAGAGCGAGAGGAGCAGAACCAGGAGAACATTGTACACAGAGACTAATACACTGTGGTATCATCGAACGTAATGGACTTCTCCATTAGTGGCGGTGTAATGTCCCTGAACAATTTGCAGGGATCTAGGAGAAAAAAAAACACCATTCACAAGCAGAGGATAAACTGTGGGAGTGGAAACACCGAGGAAAAGCAACTGCCTGAATACATCGGCTGAGGGGACATGACAGAGGAGAGACTCTAAATGAAACTCTAATGCAAAAATTGACAACATAGAAATGGGTTTGAATCAAGAACACACGTGACACCCAGTGGAATCACGTGTCAGCTATGGGGGGTGGGGGAAGGAAAAGAAAATGATCTATGTCTTTAATGAATAATGCTTGGAAATGATCAAATAAAATATTATTTTTAAAAAAAGAGAAAGGAAACAGGATCAGGCAAAACAAACATAGATGGGATAATCAAAAAGGATTCCGTCCATAGGCTTGATTATTGAGGGGTTTTTAAGTCTAGAAGCAAGCTTTCTTCTATGGACTTGCAAGCAGTAATGATTACACAGTAAGGCAAGCATTCTAGGTGTGATTTAAAGGAAAGGAGATTAACGGGGTAGCTGGGTGGCACAGAAGATAGAGCAGCAAACCTAGAGTCAGAAGGACCCGGGTTCAAATTTGACCTCAGACACTTCCTAGCTGTGTAACCCTGGACAAGTCACTTAATCCCCATTTGCCTAGCCCTTGTCCTTCTGTCTTAGAGTTGTTACTGATGACATAAAATAAGGGTTAAAAACAGACAGAAAGTAAGAGTTTAAAAAATTAATGAGATTAACCTTTACAAGTTATGATTGGACAAATGATGAGGCACTCAGTACATGTGAACAAATGAGCAGAGGAATACAACAGCTATTAGTACTGGAGAATGTAAACAAGCAAAAGTCATCACAAAGAAGCAGCTCTGACTCACAAAGGAAAGGCCACCCAAAATGGATTTGCCATTTGCCATATAAAACAAAAGAAAAAAATTCTAATTTGTCTTTCGTGGATCCCTGAAATCTGTGCATTCAATAATACGTCTCAGGGGTAGAATCTCTCTAGTGAGACCTTCCTAAGGTCATCCCAGACTAGCCTCCCACAAGAAACGGAGCCTGGGAATCCTCAGCTCTCACTAGCAGGGTGGTTTCCCAGAGGGCAGCTGGCTACTATTCCTCTCAGCATTCTGGGAGAATCCTTAGGGGATTATGGTTTCTAATACTGTCATTCATGAGCCCCATCCAATGTGCTCCCTCCAAATCAATCAACCAGTAGAAATCAATAAGCTTTTTAAAAAATCTGAATATAAACATATATATATATATATATACACACACAGCAAAATGTACAAAAAAGATCACATATGAATCTGAGTGTCCATTTCATCTCACTTGCTTTTTAGAAAAATGTAATATATATTTTAGAAAAATATTATAATAAATACCACCTTTGTTGTTGTTCGGTCATGATTGACTTAACGAGATCGCATTTGGGGTTTTCTTGGCACATAGACTGGAGTGATTTATCATTTCCTTCACCAACTCATTTTACAGAAGAAGAAACTGAGGTAAAAAGGGTGAAGTGACTTATCCAGGGTCACACATTAAGTAAGTGTCTAAGGTCACATTTGAACTCAGAAGATGGAGCTTCCTAACTCCAGGTCTGGCACTCTAGCCACAGTGCCATCTAGCTGCCCCAGTCAACACCACACATTACTTTTAAAATTGACCAGCTTCTCCATGCTTCCCTTTGAACATCCTTTTCTGTGCATTAGGGGAAAAAATGTTTTTAAACAATACTTTTTTTTTTTTAAAATAATAGCTTTCAGGGGCAGCCGGATAGTTCAGTGGGTTGAGAGTCAGGCCTAGAGACAGGAGGTCCTGGGTTCAAATCTGGCCTCCGACACTTCCCAGCTGTGTGACCCTGGGCAAGTCCCTTCACCCCCATTGCCTAACCCTTACCACTCTTCTGCCTTGAAGCCAATATGCAGTATTGATTCCAAGATGGAAGGTAAGGGTTTATTTAAAAAATTAATAATACTAATAATAGCTATCAATTTATTCAGTACTTTAAGATTTTTTAATTTGGAAATTTTTATTTAATTAATTAGTTTAGAATATTTAAACAATCCTTTTTTACCTCACTCTTGCTAACTGTTTCCCCTCCCAAACCTCCTCTGCAATTAAAAAAAGATACAAAGAAAAAAATCCCTTGTAATAAATAAACATAGTCAAGCTAAAGGAATCTATCCATTGGCCATTTCCCAAAATGTCTCTCTCTTTTTTTAAAATTTTAAACCCTCACCTTCCATCTTGGAATTAATACTATGTATTGGGTCCAAGGCAAAAGAGGGGTCAAGACTAGGCAATAGGAGTCAAGTGACTTGCCCAGGGTCACACACAGCTAGGAAATGTCTGAGGTCAAATTTGAATCCAGGACCTCTGGTCTCTAGGCCTGGCTCTCCATCCACTGAGCTGCCCCCCCCCCTTCCTCCTTTCTATCACTGTAACAACGTTCCATTTCATTCCATTACTACAGTTTGTTCAGCCATTCCTCCAATTCCTCCCCCTTCCATTCTAGTTTTTGCTTTCCCCCCTTTTGGATTCCCTCTTCAGGACCATGAAATTTGGTCTGCTGGTAGATATTCCGGCCCTGGGGACCATCCTCCCTCTTAAGTGCTCCCCCTCTCCAGCCCACCCAGCCTCGTCTCTTTTCCCGGAGTATTTCTACGTCCAATGACGCGATTCCCTTCCTTTGCCCTTTTCCGAGGACAGCAAGGTGCACTGATGCCTGCTCCCGTTCACCTTCTTCCGGGACTGAAGACTTAACTAGGGGAAATCACCAGTCTCGCCCCTTCTTCCTCCTTCCTAGCGCAGGCATTCTGCGAACTCTCCCTTCTTTCTCGGGATCCCCTCAGAACAGAATCCACCCACCCCCAACACCAGTTTTTCTAGTTTAACTTCCTCCAGGGCTCCCGAAAGGATGTTTGTTTCTCCTTCCCCCATTATTCTGCCTTTCCTGCCTCCAGCCCTGCAGGCTACATACGTCTCCGGCCCATTTCTAGTCCCCCAGGGAAGCCCTGGGCTAAATCGTCTGCAGGATCCTAGTCCGCTGCTAACCCTCTTTCCTATTGCCCTTGGGCTTCTGGGTAGCTTTTTGTGCTGTTCTGGGATGGAGTGAGTCAGTCCCTGTTTCTTTATCATTATCTGCTAAAGCGCACGTTCTAGGGTTTTTCTGGAGGAGGACTAGGACAGCTGAATAATCTGACCAGCTTTTAGATTTCACAAATCTGAGAATAGTAGTTACAGGACAATCGGACGTTATCCCCTTAAACTCAAGGTCCTTGGGGAAAGTGGGGTCAAAATATAAAGCACAGGGCAACTAGGTGGCTCAATGGATAGAGTGGCAAGACTGGAGATGGGAGGTCCTAGGTTCTAATCTAGCCTCAGACACTTCCTAGTGGTGTGACCCTGGGCAAGTCACTTAACCCCCATTGCCTAGCCTTTCCTGTTTTTCTGCCTAAGATATTGATTCTAAGGTGGACAGTAAGGATTTTTTAAAACATCTACAGCCAGGGGTCAGCTGGGTAGTTCAGTGAATTGAGAGCCAGGCCCAGAAACTGGAGGTCTTGGGTTCAAATTTGACCTTAGACTTTCCCTAACTGTGTGACTCCGGGCAAGTCAGTTCACCCCCATTGCCTAGCCCTTAGCACTCTTCTGCCTCAGAACCAATACACAGTATTGATTTTAAAATGGAAGGTAAGGGTTTAAAAAAAATTTTTTTTAATCTACAGCCAGACTCTGCCCTTGTTTTTTTTTTCCTTAACAATCACCACATTGTACCATCACCCCCTAAGTGACTCAAGGCTTGAATGAAGATGACTGAATCTCCATGAGTTGGAGAGCAGCCAAGCTGGAGTTACTGCATATATTCTCTCCAATGTCCCAGAAAAGGCAAATCTGAACCTGACTTAAGGCCTGGGCTCTCCTGGGCTATTCGACTCATTCCACTCCTTTTTAGTCTTTTTCACTGGTTCCTCATCTTACTCCTTCGTCCTCATCTTTACATCTAGGCAGTCTTGAGTGCATCATCCGTCCCTGTACATCATGCAGAGGTTCTTGACCCTTTTTGTGTCATGGACCCATTTAGCAGACTGCTGAAACCTAGGGATACTTTCTTAGAATAATCTCTGTTAGGGGGCAGCTGGGTAACTCAGTGGATGGGAGGTCCTGGGTTCAAATCTGCCCTCAGATACTTCCCAGCTGTGTGACCCTGGGCAAGTCACTTAACCCCACTTCCTAGTCTTTATCGCTCTTCTGTCTTGGATCCAATAAATAGTGTTGATTCCAAGATGGAAGATAAAAGTTAAAAATAATAATAATAATCTCTGTTGCCTACAGTCCTAACTGAAGGAAATGCTCATTTCAGGGAGAGGGTAATGAAAAGAAAAATGTCACTTTTTTTCTCCTCAGAGCTCTTGGGTCCCAGGTTAAGAACCTGCTTTACACTGATAGCTGGCTTGAATGTGGCTCAAAGGTTCACAAAGAACTTTACACATTTTCTCTCATTTGATCTTTACAACAACCCTGTGTAAGTGGAAATTTTCTACCTCTGAACTACCTTCCCCAGAATTCCTTTTGTATTTCCCAGAATCCTTTTCCCTTCATTTACCTAATTATGTGTAACTTTCTGGGACTCCTCCCTCTCACTTTTCTTTTTCTTTCTCAGGGCTTGAGTTAATTGAGTCCCTTTTAACTCTAGCTTTTATTTTAATCAATCTTATAAATATAATACTTGAATTATTGTATATTAATTTTAATTCTCACTTTCTTCTTCACATGAATCCTCTCCTTCAAAGCTACTCTCTAGCTCTGTACCTGTACTGAGATCTTTTAAGAGCCCATTTGGCTAACTTTCCAGCCCTCTTTTCTTCTAGCTCCATCTTTCTGAACTCGGACCCTGCCCCCGACTCATACAGCCCTCCTAAATGAGTTTTCATCTCATCCTTTTGACATCCAGCCTCTACATCTCTTCCCAGGCTTCTCTACACCATTGCCAGGCTTTCAACCTCATCTTCAACACCCTTTTCAAGCCCTCTTTATGTGTTGTCCTCCCTGATTCAAATGGAAGATCCTTGAGGGCAAGTACTAGTTTGTTTGTTTATATTTGTTGTTTTTTTTTAAATTCCTATTTACTTACATTTCAGTTCCATATTCTCTCCTTCCCATCTCCCTTACCTACTGAGAAAGCAGGAAAAGCAAAATTCATTCCAGCTATGTGGAATCAAGCAAAGCCAATTCTTGCTTTTCATCATGCCCACATGTGTATTTATTTACATATAAGTGTGCATGTGCCTTTATGCATGTACAAATACATGTATATATATAATATTTATCAGTTCTCTTTCTGGAGGTAGAGGCCTGTTTCATCATGGATCCTCTGCAGCTTTGGTCGGTTCCATTGTGTTCATGAGAGCTCCTAACTCTTTACACTATTACTGAAACTATATAAATTGTTTTTCTGGTTCTGCTCATCTCACATTGCATCAGTTCATACAAGTCTTCCAGGTTTTTCTGAAACCATCCCTTCTATTGTTTCTTTTCTTCAAAATCTTTTTGCCCTCTGTCTTAGAATCGATAGCAAGTGTCATTCCAAGGCAGAAGAGGGGTAAGGACTAGGCAACTGAGGTTGTGACTTGCCCAAGATCACACAGCTGGGAAGTGTCTGAGGCCAGATTTGAATGCAGGACACACACACCCCTCCCCTGCTCTGAGCCTGGCTCTCTACTCACTGAGCCACTCAGCTGCCCTCCTTCTACCATTTCTTACAATATAATAGTATTCCACCACAATTACATACCATAATTGGCTCAGCCACTTCCCAAATGATGGGAATTCTGCTTTGTTTATATTTGTATCGCTAATGTTTAGCACAGTATCTGACACATAATGAATACTTACTCAACATTCACTCAGGTTGAAGTATACCAGGTTTTGACTTTTCTCCAAGCCTGTCTTGTAGCCTGGAAAAAGTTCCTCTATTTGGTACAGAATAGCTTTCCATTGTCCCATGATCCTGCATGTTCTCTATACACCAATATGTTTTTCAGAAAGAAAAACAAGGCTCATCTTTCTTTATTAAAAAAAAAAAAAGACTCTTGCCTTCCATCTTAGAATCATACTAAGTATCAGTTCAAAGGTAGAAGAGCAGTGAGGGCTAGGTAACTGGGGTTAAGTGACTTGCCCAAGATCACACAATTAGGAAGTGTCTGAGGTCACATTTGAACCCAAGACCTCCCATCTCCAGGCCTGGCTCTCAGTCCACAAAGCCATCTAGCTGTCCTCTACCAAGATGTTTTTCTTAACTAAACCCATTCTGGAGTCTGAAATTCTTGATGGTGAACTTGAACATCCTACAAAATTTGTTCCTTCCTTTCTATTACAACCCACTATTGTCTCTTGGAAAGTTAGCTGGACTGCCTAGTGGACAGGAAGTCTAGATGGAAGGAAAACCAGCCAATCAAGTTCAGAGAAGAGCTCATTCAGCCTTTGTAAAATTCATAGTAGATAAGGAAGAAGAGAAGGAGGAGAGGAGGAAGGAGGAAAGGAGGAAGAGGAGGAGGAGAGGAGGAAGAAAGGAGGAGAGGAGGAGGAAGAGGAGGAGGGGAGGAGGCAGAAGAGGAGGAGAGGAGGAGGAGGAAGAAGAGGAAGAGATAGAGACTTCTCCATTGCTATGGAGAGTGAAAGAAGTGGCATCTGAGTTCCGTCTGTCCCTCTAACACTGTACATAACAAATTTGTGACAGAGAGCTCAACATGGGCTCTAACTCCTGGCAGACTGAACATGTCCTATTGCTGACTGGGTACTGCGCAGACAGACAGGGGTGTGAGTAGACCTGGGCATGGATGAGGGAAATGGCAGACTCAAGAGCCTTGAAACCTGGAGGCGAAATTCTGTTCCCATTTGCCTAGTCAGCTGCAGCCAAGTGAATCACCCAAGCTCCTCCAGAGCTCTCCCATCCAGTGGGGACTTGGAGGCCATCTAGTCCAACTGCCTCGTTGGAAAAGAGGAGGAAACCGGAACTACTCAGAAAGATGAAGTGCCTGAGAACTCTGATCCCTACAAGGCCCAACCACAGTTCCAGAGGGCAGGTGATGTGTAATGCTAAGTACCTCCTGACAGAGGCCAGAGACCCAGGCTTCAGAGGAAGCCATGGTTTCAGACACAGCCAGTGTGGGAAATCGGTTTGCTTGATTGTGTGTTTTTGTTATAAGAGCTTTGTTTTCCTGGTTTCCCCCCCAAAGGAGATGGAGAGTGAGGAGAACACTGAGATAGAATAGCATCACTCACAGAAGAAAAGAGGTCACTGAGGAACATTCTGAATGTAAATTGGGATTGAGGAGGTTGGATACATTTACCTAAGATTGTCATCACTAGTTATGAGGATGATTGCTTGACAAGGCATGCTTGTATGAATGTGTGAGAGCTTGGGAAAGGAGAACTCCTTGTTTGCAGCTTTGAGAGAGGATGTACCTTCTTCTGGACATTTTTTTTTCTGGGAGAGACTTGGAGAGAGAGCCAGCACCTCAACATGTCCTATTTCTAGATTACTGCACTAGAAATTTTGAGAAGTTTCCCTTGAGGTGATATCAGATTCTCTCTCTCCCTCCCTCTTCCTCTCTCTCCTCTCTCTGTCTCTGTCTCTGTCTCCATCTTTGTCTTCCTCTCTCTCTCCATATCTCTCTCTCCTTCTCCCTCTCTCCCCCTCTCTCTCTATCTCTCCCTCTCTCCCTCCCTCTCCCTCTTCCTCTCCCCCTCTCTCTCTATCTCTCCCTCTCTCCCTCCCTCTTTCTCCCTCCTTCTCTCTCTCCATCTCTCCCCCTCTCTCTCTCCCTCTCCCTCTCTCCCTCTCTCCCTCCCTCTCTCTCCCTCCTTCTCTCTCTCCATCTCTCTCCCTCCCTCTGCCTCTCCCTCTTCCTTTTCCTCCCCCCCCTCTCTCCTTCTCTCCCTCTCTCTAATTAATTAATTTAGAATATTTTTCTATGGTTACAAGATTCATGTTCTTTCCCTTCCCTCCTCCCACTCCCTCCCAGACAGACTCAGAATTCCACTGGGCTTTACTTGTGTTATTGATCAAGACCTCCCTATTCTGCTTTGGGACCAACACTTGTATCCATTCTAAGAGAGAAAGTAAAAGTTTTTTTTTTAAAGGAAGCTAATCTGATGGTTAAGTGGTTAAAGGAGTTGGGGTCCGGCCTCCCCCATTCTCAAAGCACCCCTCTTGCGGATGCTAGAGCTACCAGTAGAGCCCAGACACCCCAGAGGGAGGAAGGATATGGGAGAATCCAGGAGAAGATGCAGGCGCCATCCCCTGCCTTCAGGCAGTGAGAGCCCCGGGCGGGATGTTACAGTGTAGCAGCCTACAATGTGATATTAACAAGAAAAAGCCCCTCTAGGATCTACTGTTGTCTTGAACTTTTCTGAAGCCTCTTTTCAGGCTCGGAGAGTGGCAGTGGAGGGATTATGGCTCACTTCCCATCCCCCTGGGACGCTCTAATCAGGGAGTATTCTTTCCTACAGCCTTGCCTGGAAAGGAAAACAATGTGGCTAGTTGTGGAATCTCAGCTTCTCTTTTCATAAAGGACATTGGTTTGAGTCCGGAATTCCCAATGAAACGGGATGCTGTCTGCATTTTAAGGACAACTTTAAAGACGGGTCACTGGAGGCTGGGAGAACGGATCTAAACCCATGAAAATGGCAGAACTTTAGAAGGGAGTTTAACCCTCACCTTCTGCCTTAGAAGCAGCACTGTGTATTGGTTCTAAAGCAGAAGAGCTCTAAGGCCTAGGTAATGGGGATGAAGGGACTTACCCAGGGTCACACAGCTAGGAAGTGGCTGAGGCCAGATTGGAACCTGGACCTTCTCTCTATCCACTGTGCTACCCAGCTGCCCCCCGTTGTTTTATTTTTATTGTAAAGTCCTTGTACCAAAAAAGGGAATGGTCAGTGCATCTATCAATCACTTTCAATAGGTTGGGAAACACCCAAATGTAATGAGACCCTCCATGAAATGCAATCTATCTTTGAGCCCTTTTTCCCCCTGGTGAGACAGTCCTGACATGTACAGGTATTACATATGGAATGATTCCCTGGGGAGGTGACCACGTCTCCCAAAGAATCATAGGGGGATTCTGTGTTTTTTAACTTCAATCTGTAGCCTTTGCTTTTTAAAAGGAAAGTTTTGAAAATCCAGCCCTCACCTTCAATTAGGTTAATAATAAGACCTGAGACTTCTCTGTAGTGGGAGGATGCCTCAGGGCTCCCTGGTGGACTTGCCTCTTGTCCCTCATGACTCCTGGAGTCTGGAAGACCCACCTCTGACCCGGGCTGAGTTATGTCTGGGAGACCCAGACAAAGAGACATCATTGGGGATGTGTGAGTGATCCAGGAAGCAGCCGGGTCTGTTTTCTTTCCTGGTGGGGCAGCTCAGGGTCCTTTTGCTAGTAAATGCAGCCACAAGGTGAGCATCACACTCAAGTTCTAGGTGTGAGAGCCGGGCCTAGAGACTTGGGTTCAAATTTGACCTTGGACATTTCCTATGTAAAATTAGAAAAATTTGGACTCCATCTCCCAGAATTCTTTTCTCCTCCCCAAATTGCTTTTCCCTTTCTGTTTACCTGCATTCTTACTTTATTGTATATATGTTTTTTTAATTCCTTCCTCGCTCTCTTTTTTTTCCCACGTGTGGGCCTAGGTGAGCTCACCCTTGACTCTAGCCTTTTAGTTTTCTTTTCCTTGAAGTTAATATTAATAAATTTTATTAACTATCATACTTGGAGTATTTAGATATTAATTTTAAAATCTACACCTAGCTGTGTAATCCTGGGCAAGTTGCTTAATCTCCATCTGTCTAGCCCATCCCCTTCTCTCTAAGAGCAGTTACTAGGACATAAAGCAACAGTTTAAGAGAGACAGACAGACAGACAGAGACACAGAGAGAAAGAAAGAAGGCTGGAAATGTAAGAGGGCTCAAGGTAGGAAGGGCTTTTTTTTTTTAATGCTCACCTACAGTCTTGGAGTCAATACTGTGTATCAGTTCCAAGGCAGAAGAGTGGTAAGGGCTAGGCAATGGGGGTGAAGTCACTTGCCCAGGATCACACAGCTGGGAAGTGTCTGAGGCTAGATTTGAACCCAGGACCTCCCATCTCTAGGCCTGACTCTAAATCCACAGAGTTACCCAGCTGCCCCCTGGGCTTTTTAAAAGACAAACAGAAGCTTTTATAGCTGATCCTGGACACCATAGAGAGCCACTGAAGTTCATTGAATAAGAGGGGTGGGAATTATACGACCAGGCCTATACTTTAAGAATTATCAATTGAATAGCTGAGAGGAGGATGAGCTACAAGTGGGGAGAGACTTAAGGCAGAATTTAATTTTTAGAAAGAAATATTATACATATAACCATGGGGAAAATTCTAAATTCATTAATTAAATAAATAAATTTTAAGAAGAAATATTATATAAAGGAGTGAGATACAAGGTCCTGGGAAAGGGCTACAAGCAGTTTGAGAAAGGAGAGGCGATCTTTACATGAGGAGGGTTCAGGGAGGGATCCTGGTGGAAGTGGTGTCTGAGACAGACCTGGAAGAAACTCAAAAGTGTCCAACTTCAACATCGACAAAATCAAGTGGCTTTTGGAGAATCTCTTCATGCTAGTGATAAAGGTTTAAGCTGAAATCCACTGGACTTATTGCATGGGATAAGAATGGAAGAGTCCTTGAACAGCATCGCAGGAAGAGCAAATGATCTCACCACTGAAAAATGCAAATAACGCTTTAAGACCACCCTGAAACATGATGTGAAACAGAGTATCTTAGAGGCTTTGTGAAAGATCTCAAGGGCACCACCCAACTCTTCTCCATCTACCTCAAAGAGAGAAGCAGAAATACCCCCAAATACCAAAAGTGCTCCTTAAAAACCTACCCAAAAGAATGAGCAAACCAAAGAAGAGTCTCAAGAGAATGAATAAAAGAAATAAAAAAAAAGGAGAAGGAATAAAGGGGAAAAAAACACTCCTTACAGGAGTAGAGAAACTTGCATAAGTACAGAGAAATTAATTGTTCGTGGTTGGATAGTGGCAATGTAATAAACATGATAAAACCTCCTACAGTCATTTTGTTATTCAGTGCCATACCAGTCAAATTACTGAAGAGATATTACAGAGTGAGGAAAAATAATAATAACAAAATTTGTGGATGAACAGAAAGGTCAAGAACCTCAAAGGAAATGAAAGGGGGACCAGGAGTAATAGATCTCAGATTATTCTACAAAGCAATAGTCAACAACTATTTGGGAGGAGCAGCTGGGTAGCTCAGTGAATTGAGAGCTAGGCTTAGAGATGGGAGGTCCTGGGTTCAATCTAGCCTCAGACACTTCCCAGCTATGTGACCCTGGGCAAGTCATTTAACCCCCATTGCCTAGCCCTTACCACTCTACTGCCTTGGAAACAATACATAGTATTGACTCTAAGACAGAAGGTGAGGGTTTAAAAAAAACAACAACAAAACAACTATGGGGGTGGGGGGGAGGCAGCTGGGTAGCTCAGTGGATTTAGAGATGTGGCTAGAGACCTGAATTCAAATCTGATTTCAGATACTTCCTAGCTGGGTGACCCCAGGCAAGGCACTTAACACTGCTGCTTAGTCCTTATGCTCTTCTGTGTGAAGATTGGATTTAGCTCTCCCCTGATTGTAACAATGAAGGTACTTAGATCTTCCTTTATTGGGAAGATTGAATTGTAATCCACAATCTATTTTTAGATTTTAATATACAAAAAGGTGTTAAGTAACTACAAAAGGTGAACTAACCAAAAAAGGTATTAAGTAACCCAAAAGATATAATCTAACCAAAGAAGATGTGAACTAAAGAATGGGCCATCCTGGAGAAGAACGTCTACAGAGATGTTTAGGGGAGGTAACACAAGAGAAAAAGATCTTTAAAAAGAGGATCAGAGGCTAGAAGGATATATTCAATTCAAGGAGATGGAAGAGCTCTCTGACTCGGAGGGACTGGAGGACAGACACTTGAGGAGAGACTGGAAGAGGAACTACATACTGGAAGAACTTGTGCAGGAGACCTCAGACTGCTTTTCCATTTTAGACAGTCACGTTGGTGAGTGAAAGGCTGACTTAGTGACCCTGACCTTTTGGAGGCGTGAAGCCTCCAGGTAAAGTCCATTGGCTTGAGACTCTCTTCCCCTGGCTGGGGCTTAGAAATTCTAACTGGTATCAGTGGAAGCCAGAGCTCTCTCTCTCTCTCTCCCTTTTCTTTCTTCCTTAATATCTTCCCTCTATTGTAAATAAACTACCATAAATTCCATTTACTTTAGTAATTCATTTTGGGATTTAGAAATTAAATCCCTGGTGACCACATAATTAATATATTTCAGTTCAACCACAATTAAATTTAACATCTGCCTTGGAAGGAATACACAGTATTGACTAACAAGGAAGGGAAGGGTTGTTGGTTGTTTTTTTTTTTTAAGAAGAATTGTTATTTTTTATTTGGGGGGGGTTGAATTATGTGAGAAAGGGGGTTAGTGATCATGATGGTAAAAACAAAGGAAGAAGAGTATAATTGAAGCAGGTAGATTTTTAAACCCTTACCTTTTGTCTTAGAATGGACATTATCAGTTCCAAGGCAGGATAGTGGTAAAGGCTAGGCAACTGGAAGTGACTAGCTCAGGTTCACACAGCTAAAAAGTATCCGGGGTCAAATTTGAACCCAGGCCCAGCCCTCGATCCCCTGAGCCACCTTGCTGCCCCTGAAGCATACAAGTTTCTTTAGGGAAATGTCTCCTGAGAGCACATGTCTCTGAATTTACCAGCCTAGAGAGAGGGGAATCCACATGCTCAAACATAGCACTCCTTTGCAAGACATGGCTTTATTATGAGCAGAAAAATCCCTGAGCCAGAGGTCTGCTGCTTTCCCCGAGTTCAAACCTGAGACCTCCAGTTGCAAAATAGCCACCCTTGTCTAGTTTCAGTCCCCCACTCTCCCATACAAGACAGTCTTGCACAGGCATGGCACGCTGAAACCAGGGCAGGATTTGGAGCGGAACCATTAAACCAATCAATAGCTTAATCAGTGCTCTGAGTGTGATCAAATGATAATATCAGAACTCTAAGATATAATTGTGTGATTTATGACATGGGCACTGTACCCCCAGAAACTCAGGCAAACTATTATCAGGGAAACTCCCTCGGTCCCTTGCATCCTCATGACTCTGAACCTAGAAACACCCAATGACCCTCCTAGGGTCCTGAGATGTTTATCCTCTTTGATTGTCCTCTAGATTTAAGATGGACAAAGAGATGAATCTTTATGACCCCAGTCAGATGACCACCTCACCCACCAAATGCCTGAGGGATTAGCACTGACATAGCATCTGTTGTAAAGAGTATAAAAGCCCCAGAACTGATGTCGTCTGGGGGACAGCCGTTCCATCCATGCTGTCCTCCCAAAGAACTGCTCCCCATCTTGCTGTTCCACCTTGCTATCCTCCTGGCCATTCTCAACATTACTCCTTAAATTAATACATTTCTCTTTTTGTTTTTAAGCTAAGTTTTGGAGTCTTGCATTCTTGCAAAGGGTATCCTTCCTGAACCCCAGGGGTACACATCTAAACCCCATAACATTTTGGCTCCCAATGTTTTTGGCTCTCCTGAAAGCTACTCCTGTACCCTGGATCATCCAGGAGGACACAGCTTCTCAGGTAGGAAGGAGCCTTCTTTGACTCCTGAAACCCCCATCTTTTGGGTGATATCTTTGTGGGACCTCTTTCGTGCTCTCTCTCCCATCGGCCCCAGATCAGTGTGGCCACTGTATTTTGGAGTCTGTCTGTCGGCTTCCCCTTCTATACTGGAAGACGTTCTGGTGTGTGGGAAGTCTCGCCTCAGTGTTAAACTGAGTGCTCTTGGTCAGGCAACCTCTGTGGATGCACAGTTGTTGACCCTCCAGTGTGAAATTGGCCATTCTGCATCTAAATGGGACAGAGACAGAGAGTACCCCAAGATTCCCCTTTGGGGTGTATACTTAAAAATAGGAAAAAAATTGGCACTAAACAGCTTAAAGATAAAGCAACTAATTTCTTTTTGTAATGTTGGCTGGCCACGTTACATCCTTGGTAAACAAGAGGCATGGCCTATTCATGGCACCCTAAAATTGTAAGACCATCCTCTACTTACAATTGAGTTTTTTTTCAGCCTGAGGTCAAGCCAGATAGGGACTAGCCAACCCAATTAAGACAAAGGGAGAAGCATGCTTGCAGGCCTCTCCTGTTGGGAAGAGATCAAGTCTAAGCAGCCTGAGAGAAAATTCAGTTGGATTTTTTGTTTGTTTGTTTTCTCTCATGTTAAATAGCTGAACACCATCAAAGGAAAAAAAAGAGGAAATTGGCTTTTTGTTACCCTAAATTCTAACACCAGGTGGCAATTGGACATATTTTACGGACAGAAGTCCCTTACCTTTTAGATTTATTCCCTCACTAGGCTCTCAGTTATCCAAACTCTACTCTTTACATGGATTTTAAGGCAAGGGCCTCGCCTAGAAATCCAGTCAGAGATGGGGAAAAGGAAACCTGGAAGCTATCAGTTCACTGATCAAATCTGCCTTCCTCCTTTTCTGCAGAGAGGAAGAGGGTTGATTCTGAACAGAGAGACAACTGGTGAGAAAGCCCTATTTTGGGGATTTTTAAATGTCTTACACTTTTAAAACTAAGGTTTTTTTCAACTTGTAGAGCAACCTATTAATTATCTTCTGTTTTGAGGTAAACAGGGAGAGATAAGAAGATCTGATAAATCTCCTTTCCCTGTCTGCTAATTTAAAGGAAGTAATGCTTAAATCTGTCTATTAGAGGTAATTATTGGTATTTTATTTCAAAATTGTGATCATGTATATATGTGGGTTTAGAAAATAACATCCTGATTTTAATTTTGTCAGACAGTGTAATTTCAGTTTGTATAGAAAAGCCACAGATCAGTTTTGTAAAATAGTTTTTAGCAGTATAGCCTCAAGAAGAGGGCATTCCATCCTTATCTACCTTTCTACCATAAGAGGTTTAAAGGGAAAAAATGAGTTTAAGTGTTTAAACTTACCAAAAATGGGTTTTTATTTAAAATTATCAAATGGTTTTCATCTCAATGGTTTTCATTCCAGTGTATTAAAGTTAGAATAACTTTATTATTACATTTAACTTCTTGGTCTTGAAAATAGATAATCAGCCTCCTTGTCAAAAGGCTTGCTTTAAGGTTTTGTGGCATTTAAAAGAGTGGATGCCATAAACTGTAAGAGTTAAAATGGTTGAGGGTCGTAAACTGTAGTGATTAAAATAGTGGAAGATATAAATTGTGATAGATATAAGAGTGGGTGAGTAAATTGTGACAGCAGAAAATATGTTTTCACCACAGTGTCTTGTTTTAAATCAAATATTTAAGGTGGTCGCCAGGGAAATATTCCCGATTATGAATATACCCAAGTCAACTGGGTTTTATAGAGATTTTAATTAATAATACAATGAGGAATCAAAGAAAGAGAGAGAGAAAAAGGAAATAAATGAGAAAAGAATAGGCCGGCCCAGGCAGCCCTAGCCAACCCAGGCCTAAGCCCTAAAAAAAAAAGATCAGTCAGTCCTAATCACTCACCATAAGATCTGTTCAAGCGAGGATTCAGGGGACAGAGTCTCCCCAGAGGGAGTTCCAGCCAGAGTCAGCCTCCCTTGAAAGACCTCCTTAGAGATTGTCTCTCAAGAGCCTGTATATCTCAAGAGCTTTTTTTAACAGTCTGTCCTTTTTCTTATATAGCAGGTTTTCTCCTATGTTACCTCCCCTAAGTTCTTCCATCTACCAATCACAGTAGACGTTTTCCAAAGGACAGCCCATTCTGAATTCACACCTGAGTAGATTAATCCTTTTAGTAATCCACACCTGAGTAGGTTAGAATCTCTGTGTAAGTTTTTTCCTCCTTGCTCCTTTTAAGTTCACAAGTTGCTTGACCTTTATAGGTACTTAGCACCCCTTTGTAATTAATTCTAAAAATAGGCATGGCTTAAGTATGGGTTTAAGTACTTTTCATTGTTCAGCAAGGAGTTTTCTCCCCTAAAGCAGTCTTAAGTACGGGTGGAGTAGAGGTCTTCACATTTCTGATCTAAGTAGAGTTCTCACATTTTTTAAATGGGGAATTTTCCCAATAGGGACTTGTCCCAATGGAGAATTCCTCAATGGGGAATTTTTTAACATTCACAAGTCTGAGAAATTTCAAGATTCACAGTTTACAGTCTTTAAAAGGTTTCAAATATCTAAATTTAAAATAGATCATGTAATACTAAATGCTTTATGAAAATTTTTTTTGAAATGTTATGTGAGTTGCTGCTAAAATATGTATTTCAAGTATTGTTTAGATGTAAACAAAAGCTCATTGTAAACCTGACTCTACCATAGATTTTGTTCAATACTCAGTGGTTACCTCAGTTTACCAATTTGTTCTATGAACTGAAATTTATAATGGATGAGTCCTATGCTAAAGATGGTTCAATGATGTAATCCTTTAAATCAGAATTCTTTTGGGTTACCAATTAGCAATTGAAGTGATACCAGAGGAATGTTTGTTTGATTTATGATGATAAAAGCAAGTCAGAGAAAGTAGAGAAGGTATGTTGGGTTTGAATTCAGAAGACAGAGGGACTTTGATCTAAAGTCCATAAAGCTTGAGTATGCAGGTTTGTGAAGGAAGAATGGAAGTTGTGTTCTGCTTTTTAAGCAGAGGGTTTTGAAGGAAGAGAGAGAGAGAGAGAGAGAGAGAGAGAGAGAGAGAGAGAGAGAGAGAGTGAAAGAGAATAGATAGATGTTCTGTTCCCATAATTGGATCTTTAACTTAGGGATAATTTCTAGAATTAATGTATGTAGTTTTGGAAAATCACAAATAATTCTGGAATTTCTCTGAAAATTCCTTTGAGAGATTCCTGACTAATCCTGTCTTAGTTCCTTCAGATGGCCTAAGGTCAGGATTTGATCTAGCCCAGATCTGTATTTACTGTAGAGGTGATGAATTCAACATTCCTGTTCAGGTTTTGTGACTAAATTGTGATAAATTAATTATTGTCAAATTATGTAAAAATAATTGCTATAATGTAGACTCATAGGCTCTAAGGAATCCTTAGAGAGGGCAAATGGTCAGAAAAGCTTGTTTGAGGGTATGGAAATTTGTTTCTGGACTGCTGATAAGCAGAATTTCTCTGAGCTATAATGGATGAGACTTGTCCTTTAAGGAAAAAGAAGGCTTCTGGGATCTAATGGTGGCAAAGTACACAAAGGACAGAGAACATCCTGGAATGGTTCTGAACATCTAGTCTGCTAATCCTTGAGTGAAACAATAATGGCAGTGACAGGCTTGCTTTGTACCCGAATCCACTCACTGTGTCCTTTGTGGCTTGAGGAGATATTTTCCCTTTTTTGCCTTCTTCCTTTGGGACAAATTCCCATAATCAGCCCATAATACAAATTGGAAAATTAAAGTTTCCATTTCCCCAAACAACCTATTAGGTTAATAATTGAACATTCTCAAACTGTTAGGGAACATACTTTGAGAAGTAGGTGAAGTTTATTAATTGATGGCTTGTATTTGCAGCCTTAATTGAAGTTTGGATCTTGGGCTTGGAATAGCTCAAAGCTCTCTTGAATTTTCCCCAGAATCTGGGGTAAAGAAATTCATCTGTAAAATATTGTTACTCAAGTGTTTATAGATGTTATAGTTAATGTGTACTTTGCAAAAGGATATTCTTTAACAGAAACATCACATACCAACTCTGCAAACAACTCAGGAATCCAATTTCCTAAAGGCATCTATTCCTGTCAGATGATTTCTGAAGAAGTCTGTTGGCTAAGATACCCAAATGCAAATGTGTAATACCAATTGCTATTGTACTAATTTTCTCTGTTTCTATCTGGTGTTCTAGTGTTTGCCCTAGTCCTAGTTTCTATACTTCTATCTTAGGGGCTGACTCTCCCCTTGTGACCTGTCTGCCCATCAGGGGAAGCAGTCGTTGGACATATCCTTCACATCTCC
This sequence comes from Monodelphis domestica, assembly GCF_027887165.1. NCBI lineage: Eukaryota > Metazoa > Chordata > Mammalia > Didelphimorphia > Didelphidae > Monodelphis > Monodelphis domestica. The sequence goes on from NC_077227.1 coordinate 734,802,088, forward strand.
AAGCAGATTCCCACCTACCTAGGACCCAGGCATTCACTGAGGATATGTCCCTAAGACCCTGTGCCCACAGCCTTTCCCTCCCTGCTATCTTAACCCCTTTTACTTTAGCTCTTAACTACCTGACCATAACTATTTCTTTCCTTAAATTTTGGGTCTTCTCCTATGTTTTAAATCATGCATACCCAGCCAGTTGGACATATAATTCTCTGATTCATCTGTCTAGTTGCTTCTAGGGTAAAAGCACTCATGGGAGCCACCCAGATGCCAGATGCCACCATAAACTTGGCAACCATGCCAGCCTGACTCTCTGGACATGGCCTACAATCAATACCTCTTTCTCCTAATGATATACAGGGACAACTCTACATCCATTTTCAGCTCTGAAGAAGTTACAGAATACTGAGACCATTGCCCCTTTTCCCTTACATATTAGGAGAGGGGGGAGATGACCTGGGCACTGTACCTCCAGAAACTCAGGCGAACTATTATCAGGGAAACTCCCTCTCTCCCTTGCATCCTCATGACTCTGAACCTAGAAACACCCAGTGACCCCCCTAGGGTCCTGAGATGCTTATCCTCTTTGATTGTCCTCTAGATTTAAGATGGACAAAGAGATGAATCTTTATGCCTCCAGGCAGACCCCAGTCAGATGACCACCCCACCCCACCAAATGCCTGAATGACTAACACTCTCCTTTGTAAAAAGTATAAAATCCCCAGAACTGATGTCTGGGGGACAGCTTTTCCATCCATACTGTCCTCATGGGGAACAGCCTTACCATTCATGCTGTCCTCCCAAGGAACTGCTTCCCATCTTGCTGTTCCCCCTTGCTATCCTCCTGGCCATTCTCAACATTAATCCCTAAATTAATAAATTTCTCTTTTTGTTTTTAAGCTAAGTTTTGGAGTCTTGCATTCTTGCAAAGGGTATCCTTCCCGCAGGGTACACATCTGAACCCCATAACAATTTACAGTGAGAATTTAGTCCCAGAAAAGAGTCCATATATGTAACCAGAGTAAAGGATGGAGTCCCAGAAGGGGACCCGAGTGATAATCTTTAGTGTGTATTATCACATTAATCATAATTGAGTGACTATGTTAATTTCTATAAGTGGAAATCTATTTTTTATCAAATTAACTCATGTAAGGGGCTCTAGGGACTGTACCCTGAAGGTCATGGGGGGCCCTCTGAGGGCAGGGGTACCTTTAACACTTGGGCAGAGGAGCAGGGAAGGCTCCTGGGCTTGGGGATTTGGCAGATTTCTTGGAAAGAAGAAAATTGAAACTATCAAAGTATCTATTTTGCAATTAAACTGTAGGCCTCTGTCTGGCTCTGTGACTTTTTTTGTTCACAATAAAGCCAGATCTTTGCTGGGAAGAGTCTCCTGTTCCTTCTTCTGTCACCAGTGTTACAAGGGAATCACTTTAAAAGACTGATATATATTAATTTAAGGTCGCCAAGGAATCAGCTATGTAATTCCTAAATGAAAAACTCAAGTCAGCCGTCAGCCTTTTTTGGAGTTTAATTACAATAGGAGCAAGAAAGGAATTAGAGATATATATAGAGAGAGAAAGGGGAGAGAAGGGAATAGGGCTTAAATACCCCTTCTGTTTAGGCTGGGCCAAAAGGCCCAAGCCCTTAGATAGCTGGGGCAAAGAAAAGAGATCAGTCCCTATTACTCACGTGTCCAAAATGGAGAAACAGTCTCAGAGGCCCCCACCTTCAGCTTCCTTCAGAGCAAGCTTCCTCAGAGCCCAGGAACCACACCGCTCCAAAAACTCAACCCTCTCCCTCTCGAGTCTCCAGCCCTCCTATCTTTAAGGACACCATCCAAGTTGCCTCCCCTCAGTCCTCACATCTACCAATCACTCTTCATCAATTTCCCTGTCAATGGAGGCTCTCCTTAACCCAGGACCGCCCAGAGGTTTCTGGCTTTTGCACATGTCTGTTGAAGGTCATATTTTTCAAATGATTAAATCTTTACTCCTTTGTTCCAGCCCTTTCTAAATCCTGTTAACTTGAGTATGGTAGAGATTGGAATAATTAAATTTTGATCTAGGCTGCAGCCCTTACTCAATCCTATTAGGACTGAATAGGGTGGAGTATCTCCATTGTATCAATTCTAAAATCAATCAAGACTCAAAGAAATTCCTGTTCTATGCTCAAGCATAGGTCAAAGTCCTTTCCATTGTTCAGCAAAGGGTTTCTGTCCTAAAGTAATCTTAAGAAGGGAAGAGAAGGAACCTCCCATGCCAATGGGGTTCCCATTCCAATAGACTATCAGTAAGAAATTTTCCAAGTATGAAATATCCCAATGGTGAAATTTTCAACAATTATAAGTCTAAGGAAATTTGAGGTTTACACCAGCCAGGTGATGTGGGTTCAGGTTTCCCATCTTCTCCTTTCCAGAGGTTCTCTTGGAGCTTGAGGACTTTACTTCTTATATGGAAAATGGGGATTCCATTCAATCCAGTGAGCTTTTATTAAACCCCTGCTGCTAGCCAGAACCCCCACCACCACCACCTACAAAGAGAAAACTGAAATGGGCTTTGCTCTTAAGGAATGTACATTATACTGGGAGACCAAAGCCCTGCCCATAGAAAAATTAGTTTAAAATACAAATGAAGGAATTCTGGGATTTGAAGCATGGAGCCCAAATAACTGGGGAAAGAAGATCAGCACCTGTGGGAGTTGGCCCTGTAGTGGAGTTATGCAGAGAGTGAAGGGTTTGCAAGAGTTGCAGGTGAGGAGGGAATGCCTAAAAAGTATGGATGATGGGCAAATGTCTGGAAGTGGGAGATGGAATATAATCAATGTGGAACAACTGCAAGGAGGCTAGTTGAGTTGGAAGGTTGTGTGTGTGTGTGTGTGTGTGTATGTCTGTTAGAGAGAGACAGAGATAGATAGATAGATAGACAGAGAGACAGAAAGACAGAGATAGAGAGAGACAGAGACAGAATATGTGAGAGTGTTGAGTAGAAGGGAGATGAAAATACTTGCACTACTGGGGAAAGGAAGAAAGTCTTCCTGGACCTCCATTTCCCCTTCTGTCTAATGAAAGGGCTGGTCTCCAAACTCTTCAGTGAGCTGTGGGTCTGCCTTCCAGTCAGTAAGGGATCACCCCCCACCCCCAAACTCCTCTGTCCCAGCAGCTCCAGGCCAAACGACCTTGAAGCAAGAATAGCATCCCTAAATAGGGACCCATCGCTGGGCCTGACATAAATGAGCGACCATTGGATCCCAAGCAGATGTCGTCTCAGAGCAAACGCCAATAGAAATCAAAGCTTTTTTAAAGCATGATTTCAGCAATCACTGTAGTTTCTTTCTTCCTTGGTTTCTTCTTGATAGGTCTTTGGGAAGATGTCAACTTCCAACTAGGAATGATGGGAGGGAGGGATTTTTTCCCCCTTTTTTCTTTCTTTTTCTTAGGCTCAGTACAAGCAAATTGATTGAATAAAAGCCGGTGTGTGATTGCGAGGAAATTGACGATTCAGCCTGCCGGGTGGTGACAGCTGGGGACTGAATGCCGTTCTCCCTAGCTTCCCCCTTTCTTCATCAAACAGGCTGAAAGCAGGATGCTGGGTAGCAGGGGAGGGGAAATGTGGGTAATGGAGAGCCTCCAGCTAAAAGATCTCCCTATCCTCAAATAACTCACCCCAGCCCCACCCCCCAGCCCAGAGCTGAGTGCATCCAAAGAACAGAGAGAATCCTCCAGTCTTCCCCGTGGTGAAGGACCTTGGAGACCATCATTATCATTAGCTCACATTTACATAGCCTTTTAAAGCTTGCAAAGCACTTTACAAACCTTCTCTCCTTTGATTGTCATGGTAACTCCTTTGCTAGGACCGGGAAGAACACAAGTTGCCACAGTTCTCTTGCCTTTCCATCTTCCTTTGCTTTTATCTCCCTGAAATGGTGCCACTATTATGCCACTTCGTAAATGAGGACAGGTGAGTCCAAAACATTCAGTAACTTTCTCCAAGTGTCAGAACTGAGGTTTTGAACCCAGGACTTCCTAACTCCAAATGGGGATGAGCTTCTGTCATGCTAGGATGGAAGACACTTCTGTAGTCCAACCCACTCATCTTGACCATGAGGAGACAGTTAGGTGGTGCCTTGGATAGAGTGAAAGACTCCAAAGCCAGGCAAAGACCTTTACTAGCTGTGTGACCTTGGGTAAGTCATTTACCCTCTGCATCAATTTCCTCGCTTCTAAAATGGGACAGGGGCAGCTGGGTGGCTCATTGGATTGAGTCAGGCCTAGAGATGGGAGGTCTTGGGTTCAAATTTTACCTCAGAAACTCCCTAGCTGTGTGACCCTGGGCAAGTTCCTTAACTCCCATTGCTTAGCTCTTACTTCTCTTCTGCCTTGGAACCAATACCCAGTATTGATTCCAAGACAGAAGGAAAAGATTTTTTTTTAATTAAATTTAATTTAAAAAGACTAAAATGCAAATAATAATAGAATCAACCTCCCAGAATCATTGTGTACATCAGATGAGATAGTATTTGTAAGCTACTCTGTAAAACCATAAAACACTACAGAAATGCCATTTTATTTTTGTCTTTCTGTACCTAGCATCTAGCACAGCGCCAGCCACCTTATGGTTGCAGATGACTGAATGAAATTGAATTGAGTCTAATCACATTTTGGAGTTCATTGATGAGAGTACCACCATCTTTATTGTTGTAGGGGGCTTAAGGCAAACCCCAGGCATTCAGGGGTTCAGACTCTGAAACTTAGCTTAAAAAATAAAGAAGAGAGGGGGCAGCTGAGTGGCTCAGTGGATGGAGAGCCAGGCCTAGAGACAGGAAGTTCTAGCTTCTTATCTGCTCTCAGACATTTCCTAGCTGTGTGACCCTGGGCAAGTCACTGAATCCCCATTGCCTAGCTCTTACTATTCTTCTGCCTTGGCACCTATACATAGTATTGATTCTAAGACAGAAGGTAAGGGTTTTATTAAGAATCCATAGTCAGGGGGCAGCTGGGTAGTCCAGTGGATGGAGAACCAGACCCAGAGATGGAAGGTCCTGGGTTCAAATTTGTATTCAGACACTTCCGAGCTGGGTGACCCTGGGCAAGTCATTTGACCCCCATTGCCTAGCCCTTACCACTCTTCTGCCTTGGGACCAATACACAGTAGTGACTCTAAGAGGGAAGGTAAAGGTTTAAATAAATAAATAAAAATAAACAAGAGAGATTTATTCATTTAGAAAGTAATGTTGAATCTGGCCAGGAGGACTGCCTCTTCCATGACATTAATTCTGGGCTCTTTATACTCTTTAGAACAGTGATGGTGTGATTCTAGAGTGGGGTGCACTGAGGCACAGGAGGAGGGATTGGTCATCTGACAGGGGTCTGCCTGGAGACATGGGGGTGACTCTCCTAGTTTAGGAGACACGATAGCTTGCCGATGGTGTCAAGACCTAGCCTGGAGCTGTATCTCTCTGTCCATCTGGAATCTAAAGGACCATCCAAGGAGGGGAACCCTCTCAGGGTTTTAGGGGAGTTATCAGATATTTAGGGTCCAGAGTCACAAGGGGGAAGGATTTTCCCTGCCTACAGTTTGTCTGAAACACTTGTATAGTTGGGGTTCAGTGCCCAGGCCATGTATTCCCTCCGTTTGTTTAATGGGGATGAGGGGGCCCCAAATAAGATTAGGAGCTCCTCCAAGGCGGGGCCTTGGTGTTCTGTCTTCACTCCAGAGGACAGGAAGGGCCTTGTTTATTCTGTGGCTACTCTCATGCTCGGCACAGCTTCAACTTGCAGATAGGGAAGTTGAGGCTCCGCAGGGGGAGTCCCATGGATGTTTACTGTGAAAGCCAGGCCAAGAAACAGGAGCTTCCCTTGCCAGGCTGGCTTCTCCTTCCTTTAGAGTTGCAGACGGCCACCAGTGATTTAGTGCCAGGAGCAGGGACCTCCGAACGCCTGGGTTCCTTGGAGGCACCTGGTAGCCTGGTGATCTGGGACGAACCCCAGCTCCTCCGAACCCAGGCGCCTTATTTGTAAGAGGAAGGGATTACCTCTGCACGTCTCTCCGCCCAGGGCTGGTGGGAGGAAAGAGCACAGAAAGTCTGAAAGCATTTTATCATCTACAAAGCGCCTGACTGACCGTGATCAGGCCGGTAGAGTTGTCTCCAGGCACTATTTTTCCGGCAGGGAAATTGAGTTTTAGAGAACTGGAGTGCCCCACCCCCGCCCCGGTGCCATGGCTGGTGTCAGCCGTGGGATTTAGAGCTCAGTCTTCTGGACGCCATCCAGGAAGCCTCGCTTCTCCTTGGGAGAAACCCGAGCTGTTATTGCCATATTATGGGATGATGAAGGGGGTTGAGAATGGGGAGGAAGGGGAGCCGGCTTGAACCGGGAAGCGCGGATTGTTACATTTCCGGGCAGGCCATTACTCCGAGGATACCCAGACTACAAATGGGGGCTTTATTTATTATGTTGATTGTCTAAACTTAAGAAAGCTGCGGAGCAAACCTTGAGGATGCATATTAAAGTGAAGAATGTGCCCTCCAGAGGGCTGCTAGTTAATCATTTACCGGCACGCAGGCCACAGGGCGGAACTCAGCCCTGTCTGGTGAAGAGGCAGAGAAGGAGCCTCGCGCGCCCCCCCACCCCCACCCCCCGATTCTGTGCATTGTCTAGAGCGCTAAGGAACAGAGCCAAGATGGTTCCCAGTGGGAGGGAGCGAGCCGGGAGGTGCTGTGTAGATCTGTTCCCACTCAGGGCTGGCAAGATCACGTGATCCGGCTATCGGCAGCTTTCCCTAAAGCCAGTTCTTCCTCCTCCTCCTCCGGGGGAGCGAGTTGAGAACTTTTCTGGAGAATCTTTTGCATGGAGGGGGAGGGCTGGCCCTTTCCTAGGCGCTCTGTAGCGCCTCACTTTTCCCCTGGGAGGAACGTGGTATCTGTGCCCGGGCAGCGATCCGCTGGTCTGAAGGGGAAGAGGCACAGAGCAGGTTCCTCCACCATGTGGAAGATCCACCAAATGTTCTGGTCTTTCCTTTGTTCCAGGGAAATTTCTTCCTTTTCTTTTATAAAGTGTTTACAATGGGGGCAGCTGGGTAGCTCAGTGGATGGAGAGCCAGGCCTAGAGAGGGGAGGTCCTAGGTTCAAATTTGACCTCTGACACTTCCTAGCTGTGTGACCCTGGACAAGTCACTTGACCCCCATTGCCTAGCCCTTACCACTCTTCTGCCTTGGAGCCAGTACACAGTATTGACTCCAAGACGGAACTGAGGGTTTAAAAAGTAATAATAAAGTGTTTACAATCAAGGAAACTATGTATGTCATTAAGGCACTAACAAGTAAAATATGTTGCTCTCAGAGCATACTATGTATCTATTTGATGCCTTCGAGTCTCTAAATGTTTCCCTGTTGTCTGTGGCTTCTGTAAAACTGCTGGTGACCTTCCATCTTAGCATCAGTCCCGTGCAAGGGCTCCAAGGTGGAAGATGGGTCAGGGGTAGGCCATGGGGGTGAAGTGACTTGCCCAGGGTCACTGAGCCTCCCAGCTGCTCCTGCCAGCCCACGCTCTATTGAAGGGGTACCTCAACATAGACACACATGCATAATCTCATCCACAGCTTTTGGCCTGTCCTCACTACCAGTGACCCTACCTATGTTGGGCTTCTCTTGAACCCCCAGCCCTTGGGCTCAAAGCCAGCCAAACAGTAAGTGCTTCATTAATGCCTCCGACTGACTGGCTGGAGGCTCCTCGTGGCTGAGACTAGTTAATAAGCCCCATATCGGGGCCATGTGGCTAGTGAGGGACCCGGACAGAATCTGAACTCGTCTCTTCCGCCTGAAGTAGATTCAAACCAGTCTGAGTGGGTCGATGTCTTACAGGCCTGATTAGAGGGAGGGGCTGCCGTTATTACTTCAGGACTTACTAAATGCCTCCAGTGCACCCCCAAATGAGAAGTGGCGGCTGGCCCTGAATTCCCGTTCCATGGGGAATAAAACACGACCCCCGAGGAAATACGAGGTGACACCTGGAGGGGTGCAGGGAAGCCCCGATACTGTGGCAATATCAGGAGCTGAGCCCAAAGGGAGATTCTAAACTGGAACAGGAGGCCCGTCCTGACTACAAGGCAATCAGAGCTACAGAATCCCCCCAGGGCTGCTTGGTGGAGAATAGCCAGTCCCACCCACAAGGGGGCCAGCCTTCTTGCCTCTCCTGGCCTCCTTCTGAGGGTCCATCAGTCTGTCCCTCCCTCCCTCCTAGAACCTTGGATGTCCAGGAGCTCCTGGACTGACCCATCCTCCTGGGGGTCTGTCGATGGGCTTCGAGGTCTTCGGGGCCAGGGGAGGGGGCTGCACAGATTTTTTTTTAAACAGGAAATGACATGCCAACGGCTCAGGAAAAATAAGGCAAGAGGACACATGCTATTGTGGTGGAAGAAACAGCCAAGACACAGAAAGGGGCGACTATGAGATTTTATTGGGAGAAATAAGGTATGGGGCCCTAAGAGAACAGGCTATGGTCAAGACCCCCTGAAAGATCCTCACAACATAGATCCTATCTCTGTAACTAGTCCATTTTGCAAAGTACTTTGTGTATATTCACGCTTGACAACCCTCCAAGCAATAGAGATATTATCATTCCCATTTTATGGATGCAAAAACTGAGGCTCAGCAGCTTGCTCAGGGCCACAAAGCTAGAAAATGTAAGAAGGTCCCAAGTCTTCCCGGCTTCCAGTCTGGGCTTCTGTCCCCTCCCTCAGCCTCCTCCTCCTCTAACATAGCCATCTGCCCATCCAGGCTCCCAGCCAAGTCCGGAGGGACGAGGCGAGGAGTGCAGCGAAGGGCCTTTAGGTGCTGGCCAGGCTGAATTCTTCCTGCCACTCGTTTGCCCTCCTCCGCCGTGCCTGTTCATCACCTACAGATTTCCTTCTGCACCACAAAGCCAGGAGAGCAGGCTCTGAACAGGCCCCTTGAGGGCTCGCCTAGACTTCAGGGCAGCCAGATTCTGGCTTTTAAAACACTAGTGATTGGGCGGCTGTTTCCAGAGTCCGTTTCCTTTGTCTCCCCCCAGATTTTGCTTTCTGCACTTAATATGATGAAAATGGGGGCCCAGGCTGGAAAAGGTCCTGAATCCTTGCCTTGGGCTGAGGCCAGCCACGGCTTGCCACTGAGTCTCGAATTGGAAAGGATTCCTACAGAAGCAGCTTATCCCGCATTTCTCCTGCTTACCTGCTCCAGGTTTCTCCTTCCCTGAAGAACGTGAAGAAGCCGGTTCCGTCCAGGATGGCGGTCGTCTGGCTTGAAGGCAGAGGGTTGGACCAAATGACCTCTGATCCCTTTCAAACCAGTCACAGAAACTCAGAGTTGGAAGGAACCTCAGAGGCCATCTTGTCCAACCAACCAACCAGCGCTCGAAGAAGCTTCCTCCCTCCAGCCTGCTCGGACAGGGTTTGCTGGAACACTTCCAGGAAGAAGCAGCCCTCGTTCCCGAGGCCACCCTGAACCTGCCTCTCTGAAAGCTCTGACCCTGCTGCGGGACGGAGTCCATCCTCTCTGGCCCTTTGCACACGTGAACCCCTGTCTTCTGCTGATCCCCGGGACATGCCCGGGTCCTTGTCTTCGAAGGATGGAGCCGGCCCTGCGGCCAAATGATCTCCCTCTCCCCGACCAGTGGGGGCCACAGGTGCTCCTTGAGGCAATCAAGACCAACCCCCGGTTCTGTACCAGGGATCTGTGTCTTGCCCACAGCTAAGTATAGAGTAGTAGAAAACTGGGTTTGGAACCAGAGGGCCTGGGTTCGAATGGACCCGGATGAGCCTCTCTGGTCTTCAGTTTGCTCACCTCCTAGCAGGAAAGGTTTGGACCAGAAGACGCCTTCCAGCTCTAAATCTTAGAGGGCCCCCCAAGGCATAGAGAAGAGGATGAGGGGACTGGAGAACCTTCTTTCCATTTTCACAGGATTAAAGGATTTAGAGCTAGAAGGAACTTCAATCAACTACGGAGTCCAATCATTTTACCGATGAGGAAACTGAGGACCAGAGTGCCCCAGGTCACCTGAGGAATGAATGTGCCAATGGCAGGATTCGAACACAAGCCCTTCCAATCCACATTCAGAACCCTTCCCACAGGGCTGTGTGGCTAAGGACCAGCATCTACAGAGGAGACCTAGAGAGGGACAGTGTAACCTTGGCTCTGCCATTCACTTTCAGGCGTGCCCCGGGGCCAGCCACTTTGCTCCTAACAGCCCTAGGCAAGGCCCCAGAAGAGCTGGTTCCGGAGCTCAGGCCCCAGGAGGTCGCACTTCCGGTTCTTACATTCGAGGAACCTACGTTCCCCTCCCCCACACCGGCCAGCCCCCCCCCCCCAGGGGGGGCGCTTCGGTCCGTAGCGCAGCGGAGCTCCCGGTTATTTCGGTGAGTAAACTCTGCCCCAGAGGGCTGCATGATCCGGAGGAAGGGACCGGGCGAGTGGCCAAAGCACTTCCCTCGGCGGCTTTTGGATTATGTAAGAGGGCCATTCCTCCGCTCCTCGGGCAGGGACCACAAGGAGTTAATTGCGTGCGTCATCAGTTACCAAGGAGGTTCGGCATCTGGTTTTTGCAGACCCAGGACCCCGGGGACGGTGACCCTGGGGAGCCACGGTTGGAAAGTCCTGGGTCAGGAGGATCCCTTCCCCCCTCCCCCCGGAAACTTCTAGAAAAATCAGGGAGGGCCTGGAAAAGGGTGGCGGATCCCTGATTTCTGCAGTCTTCCCCCCAGTCCCCTCTACTTCCCCGATCCCAGTCAATATGACTTACCGTAGGCAGGAGCCCCCCCCAGGACAAGGTTGGGGTCCGAGCCCCTGCCCTGATCGCCACTCACGGAGGGCTCCAGGGAGGCGGCGGCACGAAGGGGACAGCTGCAGGAGGTGGGTGTGGGGCAGGATGGGCTGCAGAAATCCAAGGCAAGAGGCGGGTGGAAGGGGGAGGGGAGCCCCCACCGAGAGACGGAGGCGAAGAATGAGACCAGGGACACGGACAGGAGGACAATGAATGGAGAGATGCGGGGAAACAGGGCAGAAAAGGCAGGCGCGGGAGGAGGGCTGCCCAGGAGAGAAGCGGCAGCGCCCAGGGAAGGGCAAGCGGACGGAGGGACGGAACAAGCACCAGAGCGACAGCAGCAAGATGCCGATGGAGAGGAAGCAGCGAGAAAAAGGGGAGGCAAAGGCAGCAGAGACGGACAGCAGAAGGGGCGGGGGGCTCCCGTCACTCAAGCGGCCAGCCCCGCTTATTGGGCCACGCCGGCGCCCGCCTTCGGTCCGCAGGGAGGAGGCGCGGGAAGCGGGAGAGCCTCCCGCAGCGCTGCGCAGTGCGGGACGGCCTCGCTTTCCGCAGCCCCGAGGGCAGCCGAGCTTCGCCGGGGGGAGGGGGACGGCTCCGCGGGGGCGTCCGGTAGGGAATTCCTTTGTAGCACGAGGCACACCCTGCCCTCCCCCCAACTCTAGCTCCAGGAATCCGGCCCCGCCCCTCAACTCCCTCGGCCCGTGGGGGAGTGCAGGGCCGGCACCCCCTCTTGCGACACGCTGAGCCTGCCAGGCTCGGGCCCACCTTTAAAGCAAAACCTGCTCCTAATGCCCGAGCGCAGGGACTGCCGCCCACCCAGCACCCACAGGAACACCGGGAGCCCGGGCCACGCGGGCCGGCTGCTTCCGAAGCACTTCCCATCCCCCCACCCCGGGTGATCGGGCATGAACATGGAGACCGGGAAGAGGGAAGGAACGGACGTGTGCGGGGATCTACTAGCGTCTCCCTCGAGGGGACTGACGGGAGATGGGGAGAGCGTCCTAGGCGGAGGTGGCCCAGAAGCCACGGAGCACGCCGGCGGGCAGTCAGGGATCGGCAGCGCCCGAGCCATCTCTCCGCCCCCGACCTCCCCGTGTGGTAGTGGGACCCGGGCCAAGTCACTGCCCCTCTGTGCCTCAGTTTCTTCACTTGCCCAACGATCCTTTGGATCACCGCTAGAAGCTAGGGAGGACTTGGTGTCGGTGCGGGAGCCGCGGAGGACCGGGGCCGAGACCGCCTCCTCCCTCCTCCCAGTCCGGGGCCCTGGCGGCCAGTGACACTATCAGCCCCCGCGGTCCGAGTCTCCAAACCGCTTTATTGTAGATACAGACGAGCTATTCCCAGGCTCCGCCTAAGGCAGGCAGCTGGCAGGAGAGGAGTGGGGTGGAAAGATGGTGGCACTGCGCCCTCGGGGCCGGCCTGCTGGGGGGATGGGAGCCCGCTTCCCTGCCGGCTCAGCCTGGGGCCCCCTGAGGTGGGGGGGCCTCATCGGAGGGGGTGGCGGCTCCGCCAGCTGCCCGGCTCTCCCTCCGGTGGCAGCTGTTGGTGGCGTCTACAACTGGGGGGTCTGGGAGGGAGGCTGAGGCCAGCTGGCCTGAGGGGAGCCCATCTAATCCCCTTGTATGACAGCTGAAGAAACCGAGGCTCGGCAAAAGGGGCCGTCCAAGGACCCGAGAAGGCGCTGAGCCCGATGGGAGCCCAAGACTTCCCGCTCCCCATCCAGTGGCCTCTCTGTGGGCTCAGGGCAGCGATGGGCATGACCAGAGGGGAGGAGGGATGGAGGCCTTCCTGCCTGGGCCTGGGTTCTAGGCAGCCCCCAGAGCCGCTGGGCCTCTCGCAGGCTCGGAGAGGGCAGACCCGGGCTGGGAGGGTCATGGGGCTCCCTGAGGGGGGCTTCGGAGGCTGCCTCCCCAGGGGCTCTTCTCTCTCTGCTGGGTTGGTCATTCAGGCCCTGCTGGAGCCAGGAGCCCGGGGATGGGTGGGAACAAGAAGCCTGAGGAGGGGCAGGAGGCTAGGCAGAATGCACACACAGCTCTAGGCCCAGGGCCCTAAGGCACTAATCTCAGACACTTCCTAGCTGCATGACCCTGGGCAAGTCACTGAGCCCGCCTGCCTCAGTTTCCTCATCTGTAACAAGAAGGAAATGGCCAACCACTCTGGGATCTTTGCCAAGAAAACCCCACGGAGGGTCCCAGAGTCAGCCACAACTGAGCGAGGACACATGAGAAAAGAGGCACGCGGGCATCAGTCACCCCCGACCCCCACAAGCTCTGCACCCTGTCCAGTGGTGCAAGGCCTCTCCCCAAGCCTGGCTGGGGGGCCCTCAGAGGCTCCTTATCTCTGGATGCGCCTGTACAGGACGACCAAGGCCACAGAGAAGAGCGCCGCGGCCACGGCCGAGTTCATCCACGCCCACCAGGAGCCCCCCTGCCTGGGCCCGGGGCTGGCGGGGGCTGCAGCGGTCCCCAGAGTGGGGCCTAACCCAGGACTGCCCTCGTGGAGGTCTGCGTCGGGCCCCTCACTAACTTGGAGCTCAAAGGTTCTCAGGGAGGAGCTCTCCGACCCCCCAGGCTGTTTGGGGGAACCACTGGCCCCCCGTTTCCCAAGGGAAGGCATGTTGGTGACTGAGAAGTAGTCGTTCTCCTCGGGGACGTTCTCTGGGCTGGGGCTGGTGGGGAGGGACCCCCCACTCAAAGAGTCGAATAAAAGGCGCTCGGAGCCGCCCGAGTAGGGGGGCTCCGGATTTGACAGAAGCACCCCAGGTCTGCTCATGTCCCCCTCCACACTGGAAAGCCCCAAGGGGGGCAGCCCAGAGTTCGAGGAAGGAGCAGGCTGGGAAGAGCTGGAGAACTTCGGGGCTGATGATGGTGCCTGTAAGGAAAACAGAGCCCGGGTTGTGGCAGGGAGGGCCAGAGGCAGAGGGAGGCATCAGCAGGCCCCCGACGCCCCCAAACCACGTGCGCTTGGAGCCTCGATCGCCCATCCTCTTGGGACTCAGGAGTGGGCAAACGGCCATGGGGGTGGGACGAGGCGGAGGATCCAGGCCAGGGTCCCTGGGGGCTCGGCAGGGCGCTCCCTCGGCCCCCACAACCCCCCGCTTCTGGTACCTGCCCGACACGGAGCCGTTCTGGGTAGAGCCTGGCTTGGACCGGCACAAACCTGGTCCTGAAAGTCAGGAACCACAAGGCCCCGAGGCAGTGTGGGGGGCAGCCGTCCACTCCAGAACTCGGACCCCAAAGCAGTGCCCTTGAGGAAAGGGGGAACCTGGACCCCAAAACTGTGCCCTGGAGGAAAGGGGGAGCCTGGACCCCAAAGTGGTGCTCTAGAGGAAGGGGGAACCTGGACCCCAAAGTGGTGCTCTCGAGGAAAGGGGGGGCTCAAGAGAGCCGGAGGCCGTGGGTGGTCAGCTCCAGGAGGCTCCTTTTTGGGGCAGGCAGAGGAAGGCCCCCGGGGGGGCCTTCATTAGGGGCTGTCCAGCCTCGTTCCCCAAACCCCACCTGGGAACAGCCGCAGGGGGACCCACCTGGGCTGAGGGGCCCTGTGGGGCCACTGCGGGGCGCGGGGAAGCCCGGGGTGTCCCTGCCCTGGCACGGCCCACTGGATTTCTGCCAGGGGGCCTCGGGGTGCCCGTGACGGGGCTGACGTTACCTTGGGCGGCCCCGGGATCCTGCTGGCAGGCTCTCTGGCGGCGGGCAGGCCCGGCAGCTTTTCGTGGTCCTGCGAGGAGGCCTCCTGGGCTGGACTGAGCGACGGAGGCGCAGAGGCCGGGCCGGCCTTGTGCGTGGAGCGAGGCAGGAAGGAGACAGCCGGAGAGATGGGGCCTCTGGGAGGGCCGGAGGCTGGGGGCGGACAGCAGACGTCCCAGGCTTACATGGGTCTGGCGCCGCCTCCCTCCCCCACATCCGCCCAGAAGCCCCGCAGCCCTCCCCCTCGGCAAACACCCCTCGGCCTGGCTGGGGAGAGCCTGGGGGGGCTTCGGGCTGGGCTCTGGGAAAGGCCCCCCAGGGCTGCCGGTGGGTTGGGGCTTCAAGAAGGGCCTGAGGCCCCGAGTCAAGAACGCAAGGCCGGAACCCTAAAGCTGTCGGGGTGTCAGCCGTCACCCCCAAGCTCGGCCCCGCTGTGGGCCGCACGTCACGGACCGAACCCCTGCTCTGGGCGCCCACCCTGGCGTCAGAGGCTCCGAGGCGGCTCCCGGCCGGAGGAGCAGCTTAAAAACCTTTAAGGGTGGCCCCAAAGCGGCTTCCGTGCGTCTAGGCCGGAGGAGTCGGGGAGGCCCCGTTTCACAAAGCAAACCCCAAACCTGCTGTTCGACTCCCCAACCTTCGATTTAAACCCGCCCCTCCCTATTGGTTCCAAGGCAGAAGAGCGTCAGGCCAGGCCATGGGGGTGAAGGCACTTGCCCAGGGTCACACAGCCAGAAGTTCCCGAGCTTGGACTGGAATCCAGGACCTCCTGGTTGGATTTCAATTTATTCGATCCATTGACGCTCACGTCTCCCACGTCGGCTCCGTCCTGGGAGCGCCGATGAAGAAGGTTTCATCCTGCCACCGACACAGATGTCGGCGGGTGCTAGACTCGCACCCAGAGCCCAAGGGAGCCTCGCCATTCCCCATCCATGCGGCCAACGGGCCACAGGAGTCCACACGGGTCCGGCCACGTCCGGTGCAAAGCTTCGCGCCTCCGCCTCCTCCTTCCCCCTTTTAGACTCCATGGATGAGGCCACTCGTAGAGAATCCTCCGCAGGCATCTCCCTTTACGCCTTTCGGGCCACCTTCTCGGAGCCTTAGAGGGCTGCCGTAGCAGCGGGATGGAAGCGGGACTCGAACCCAGGCCTTCTGACCCTTGAAGCTGGCTTTGTCCACCCTGTGGCCAGAGGTCCTTGCCTTCCTTCACCGGAGCCGCTTCTGTTAGTTACCCCCCTGCGAGGGGCAGGCCGGCTCTCCCAGCAGGGGAGCCTCAGCGCCCTCTGTTCACCCTTCCTCCACCTTTTGGGGAAGGGCCTGAAGGCGGGTCCTGGGTGCCAGCGCCGCCCTCTTCCCGGGTCCTCCCCGGCGCCGCCCTCTTCCCGGGTACTCCCCGGCACTGCCCTCTTTCCTGGTCCTCCCGGCGCCGCCCGCTTCCCCGGGTCCTTCTCTGCTCGCTCCGGCGCTCCGCAGCCGCTTTCCTTCCCCAGACCCTCGGCCGAGCCCTCGCACTCGGCCCCCGACCGTGGCACGCCGGGGTTTCTTTGGGGATGCCCACAGGTGGCAGCGGCCCCTCCTCCCCTGCTGCCACGCGTGCCTGCGTCCGCCCCAGCCGTGCCTATAAACACGTCTGCCCATACACACGCCGCCCAATGTGGCGTCCCACACCCACGTCTGCGGAGGCACGTCAGGCACGTGCAGACACAGCAGGGGAAGAGCCAAGTTCACCTCCGGCTCCGGCCCGCCGTGGTTCGCAGCTCCTTCGGCCCTCCTTGAGCCCCGTTTGCCTTGTCCGCTGGACGCCGGAGATTCGGCTTCTATTTGGCGCCTTCTAAGGACTTTCCGGGTTCTAGGCTCGGTCCGGCTGGGGACGCACCCCCTCCAGACGGCCGGCCGCCACCTTCTCCCGCCGGCCCCGCGCTCGGTCCGGCCCGGGATGCACCCCTCCAGACGGCCGGCCGCCATCTTCTCCCGCCGGCCCCGCGCTCGGTCCGGCCCGGGATGCACCCCCTCCAGACGGCCGGCCGCCACCTTCTCCCTCCGGCCCCGCGCTCGGTCCGGCTGGGGACGCACCCCTCCAGACGGCCGGCCGCCACCTTCTCCCGCCGGCCCCGCGCTCGGTCCGGCCCGGGACGCACCCCCTCCAGACGGCCGGCCGCCATCTTCTCCCGCCGGCCCCGCGCTCGGTCCGGCCCGGGATGCACCCCCTCCAGACGGCCGGCCGCCACCTTCTCCCGCCGGCCCCGCGCTCGGTCCGGCCCGGGACGCACCCCCTCCAGACGGCCGGCCGCCACCTTCTCCCGCCGGCCCCGCGCTCGGTCCGGCCCGGGACGCACCCCCTCCAGACGGCCGGCCGCCACCTTCTCCCGCCGGCCCGGCGCTCGGTCCGGCTGCTCTGCTTCTACTGAGCGGGCTTTCCTCGTTCTTATTTCTAACTCAAGCTGTCAGGAGGCCGCTGGTCGGCGGCCTGGACGGAGGGAGCCTCAGTGGCGGTTTAATGGCTGCTCGGTTGTAAGAGCTCATCGAGAGCGCCAGTCACCAAAGCACTCTGCTGAGGATCGTGACCAGTCAAGGGACGGAGAGCTCGCCCCGGGCTGGGGAGCCGTTTTCAGATTTTCCCGCCTTACCACCATCACTGCTGATGCTACGGGAGGCGTGAGGGCCAGTTAAACACCAATAACGTGATCTCGCCCAGGTGGAGAAGCAGGACAGCGCCCAGGGAATTCTGGGAAATACCAAGGACTTCTGGGGAATGAAGTCAAAGGTTCAAAATCTCCATTTCTACGCCATGCCAGGCGCCAGGCTCAGCGCCACCACAATCCTATTTCTAGCCAGGCGAGCCTGGGCCAGCCACTTCACCCTCACGGCCTGGCCCAGAACGAGTCATTAATAGCAATCCAGAACACAAGATAAGGGTTAAAAAAGAGAGTGGGGTCAGCTGGTGGCTCAGTGGATGGAGAGCCAGGCCGAGAGACGGGAGGTCCTGGGTTCCAATCTGGCCTCAGACACTTCCCAGCTGGGTGACCACCCCCACGGCCCAGCCTTTACCACTCTCATGCCGTGGAGCCAATACACAGTAGTGACGCCAAGACGGAAGGTGAGGGTTAAAAGAGAGAGAAAGAACCCTACCAGGAAGACCTGACCGGGTGGCTACAGAATGACCGTCCGTCATGGAGACGCAGAAATCCCCATCCTGCCAAGCCAAGGCTCCTTCCTGGCCAAAGGGCCGCCCGTGACGTCCTGGGCACGACACAGCCACAGAAAGGTAAGAACGACGTTTCTGCAGAGCAGCACTGACGGGAGACCCGAGCCTGAACCCAGGCAGACCCAGGCGCCTTCGAAGAGGCTCTCCAACAGGCCGTGGTTCTCCTCAATCTTGTCGTTATGGTTACCCCAAATGATGCTTTCAACACGGATGCAGGCCACAATGGTGGAAAGCATTCCGGGCCTCGTCGGAGGCCCAGAGGCCCAGGCCTGCCCTGCCACAGGAGCCCTCGGGGCCTCCCCTCCAGCTGACAGGACCCTGCCCGGCCTCTGACTGCCCCTCGGCCCATCAGCCTCGCGACAGCCCGACAGGATGTCCCGTAGCCTTCTAGGCGTGTCCCAGAGTGACTCCCTCGCTCCGTGCCACGTAGGGTGGCCTCCTCAGCGGGGCTCTGGCTGAAGAGCTGTCTTACCTGGGGAGCTGTCACCCGATCCTCCACGAGCCTTGGGGGGTTTCCCAGTAACTGTAGGGGCAGGAGCTGAGGAAGGAGAGTGTCCAGGGAAGCTCTGGGGGCTCCTGGAGGTGTCCCCGGAGTGGGCAGGATTCAGGGTTGCCCCTGGGCCCTAAGAAAGGGAACACATTCATCATGAGTTCTGTCTTTTCAGAAGCTCACAGGATGAGCCTAAAGAATGCACTGGACTTGAGGTCAAGACCCGGGAACCCCAACTCTGACACTTGCTAGGGCCCTCTTATCTGAGCCTCAATGTCCTCATCTGTAATGTGGGGAACGTCCTAGTCCCAACTACCCTGTAGTTTTGGGGTGAAATGGGCATTTCAGAAAGCCACCCATTCTGTGTCGCTGTGGATTCTGACCATGAAGATGCTCCAGGGAGCAGCAAGCCCACGTGTGCCCCCCAGCCTGGTGTCCAAAGCAAGCAGAATGGCGGTGTGGAACCACCGAGCTCATCCCCAGTTGCCCATCCACCCCTCTGGGAGTGACACTTATGTCGTCATTACACAAATGCAGATCCCTCTCAGGCCTAATTTGGAGTAGTGGCTGAACCCCCCCCCCCCCAAAGGCCCTGTAGGCTCGAGCTTTGGCCTGAACAGAGCCCTCCGAGGACCCCGACTCAGCCCTTGCCTCTCAGAACGTCTGTGGTTCTCCGCTGAGCCCTAAGCCTAACATTTAATTGTTCCTGACAATAAACATTTTTATTTGGATCCTCAACCTGGCACATGACACAGAGGCTTTTTCAACCTTCCCTTCTGTTTTGGGATCAGGACCAGGTATTAGTTCCAAGGCAGAAGAGCCTTTGAACCCAGGACGTCCCATCTCGAGGCTGCTGAGTTGCCCCTGACACATATGGTTTGAAAAACTCTGGTTGGTGGATTTCCAATGGTTCCTTCCCAGCCTTCAGGGCTCTGTTCTTCACGGAAAGGAGAGAGCAGGGAGAAAGCCTGTAGCTCTCAGGCTCACCCTGAAGACACAGTCCCAGCCAGGGAGGGACAGGGCATACATACCCCTATCTTGAACCCAGCCATCTGTGAGTCCTGGATGGGGACGGTGAGGCCTCTCTTAGCTTCCTCTCTCCTCTCTTCCTCTGGGTAACCATTGAAGAGGCTATCTGGCAAAGAGCTGGCTGCCTGTGTGGACGGACTCCCACTGATGGGGGGGTGGGGGCCTGGGGTGCCAGGAGGTGGTGGGGTTTTCGGGGACACCTGTGCTTCTCTGTCTGGGACAACAGGTGGAACAGGAGTGGCGATGCCTCCAGGATGGCTTCGGGACCCTGCAGGAAGGAGGTTGGGCATAGGGAAAAAGACTTTTACAAAAATATTCATAGCTTCGCTCTTTGTCGTATCAAAAAATTGGAAAATGAGGGGATGCCCTTCCATTGGGGAATGGCTGAACAAATTGTGGATATGTTGGTGATGGAATACTATTGTGCTCAGAGGAATAATAAAGTGGAGGAATTCCATGTGAACTGGAGGGACCTCCAGGAATTGATGCAGAGTGAAAGGAGCAGCATCAGAACATTGTACAGAGACAGATACATTGTAGCACAATCGAATGTAACTGACTTTGCTACTAGCAGTAATGCAATGGCCCAGGACAATCCTGAGGAACTTAGGAGAAGGAATGCTATCCACATCCAGAGGAAGAACTGTGGGAGCAGAAGAAAACCAATTGCTTGATCATATGGGTTGATGGGGATATGACTGGGGATATAGACTCTAAATGATCACCCTAGTGCAAATATCAATAATATGGAAATAGGTCTGGATCTACATGTGTAAAACTTAGTAGAATTGTGTGCTGGCTATGGGGGGGGAGGGAAAAAACATGAATCATGTAACCATGGGGAAATATTCTAAATTAATTAATTAAATAAAAATTTTCAAAAAAAAAAGAAGAAGAAGGTTGGAGGGAGGTCAAAGAGGCAGGGAGAGAGCTGAAAAGACCCCAAAAGTCATATAGAGCCAGGAGTGAAAAGCAAGTCAACGTCATCATCCCAACCTCCTCCTATTTGAGGCCCTCCAAGGAGGGTGTGTGGCAGAAGCTAGCAGCCTTGGCAGCTGGAGGGGACAGAGTGAAGGAAGTGGTAGAGCTCCAATGGCCCTTAGGAAGGACTTGTGTGGAAAGGAGGGCAGCCCTGAGGTTTACAGAATGACTCCTGGGGGCTGTGTGGGAGGAGGCCTGGAAGAGTGGGAGTGGCAGAAGGAGCATGAGGTTAGGGCTGGACCTGAGACCTAAGAAGGAAACTGAGGACCAAAGGGGAAGTGATTTGGGCCAGGCTCTTCACACCACAAGCTGGGCCTCCCAGCGTGGTGGGAACAGCTAGGTGACCTTTGGTGAAGCCCCACTAACTTATCCCAGACCCTCGGCCCTTTGCCCAGGAGCTTCCCTCCAAATTCAGCTCAAGGGACGCCGGCTTCTTTCCTCCTGGCTTCCCTTTCCAGCTTCCCCGGAGGACAGAATGTAAGTGCAAGAAGGCATGCCAATGCCTAGAACATAGCCAGGCTAGGGAATAACTAGAAGGATATCGAGGCAGACAGAGAGGAGACAGAAGGACGACATGAGGCTGCAGTGATGGACAGGCAGGCCCAGAACCGAGAGGTCCTGCGTTCAAGTCTGGCCTCCAATGCTGTCTCCCTGTGTAGCCCTGGGCAAGTCACTTAACCCTGGTTCCCTAGCTACAGCAGAAGGCCATGGTTAATAAAAAGGATGCGACAGAGAGCAAGCTTGAGGATTGAAAGAGATGACAGACGGACTACAGACCCCCGTGGGAGGGGAAAGAAGGCACACATGCGGCCCAGGGGGCAGACAGGGGCACTCACGGGGCTGGTTGGAGGCGTAGACGTTGGCGATGACCTGGGCGAGATCTGCCAGCTCGCACTCGTTCAGGGCGGTGATGAGAAAGGTCACCCAGTTGGAGCGCTTGCGAAGGTGGTCAAAGAGCTTCCACACACTGTGCCTGTTCCCATGGCGCTCGTGATAGGCTCGAATCTCATCCTAGAGAAGAAGGGGGACCCCTGGTCTCTGGCTCTGGCCCCAGAGGGCTTCACTCCCAACGGAAGCTCCCAGAGGGGAGGCAGGGAGGGGACTGAGCAATCCCTGGCAGCCAAGCCTGGGATGGGCTAGGCTGAGGGACCAGGAGAGGAGAGGAGGCAGCTCAGGCTTAGGTACTCTTCAGGCCCTTTGTGTCCCCCAAATCTCTCTGCTAGAGAGTGAAGGAAAGGGGCAGCTAGGTGGCTCAGTGGATAGAGCACCACGCCTGGAGTTGGAAAGTCCTGGGTTCCAACCCGATCTCAGATACTTCCTAGCTGTGTGACCCTGGGTAAGTCACTTCATCTGGAATGCCCACCCCTTGCCTTTCTGTCTCAGAATTGATACTAAAGCATATGGTAAGGATTTAAAATAAATAAATAAGGGAGGGAAAGGGGAAAAAGGGGAAAACTGCCTCATCTTCTATCTAACCTACCTGGTCAGCGACTGTGAGGCAGGGCAGGTGTGACAGGATCTCCAGGACGTCAATCCGGAAGAAGTCGCTGAGATGGAAGCGAATGTACTGCTCGGTTCGGTCCTCGGCCAGAGTCATCGCCGCTCACTCGGCCCTGAAGGGGAGAAAGGAATGGGCCTCCATGGCTCTGTGGGGCGAGGACTGTGGACGCAGAGAGCGCCGGCTCGACCCTCGGGCATCGGGGACACGGGGGCGGGCGGGAGGCTAGACTAGCGCGGCAGCCAGAACCAACTTCCAAGTTCCCTTCGTCGTCGAAAGCTGCCTTCCCGGGGACCCCTGAGCCGTCCGACTTGGGAAGGATCGACAGTGCTCAACTGAGGCCCGCTGAGACCCCCGAATCCAGGCTGCCCGCGTTTCCAACGAGCGGAGGGTGGAACCAGGAGCTCTCTTGGTTTCTCTTCTCCCGAAGACCTTCCACAATCCTGTTCAGTCCAGGCTGGCTGCGAAGTCGGCTTTGGAGGCAGAGGGATGGACCAAATGACCTCTGATCCCTTTCAAACCAATTACAGAATGTCGGAGTTGGAAGGAACCTCAGAGGCCACCTGGTCCAGCCAACACCTGAGCAAGCGGGGTCCCCTCCACGCGGGGATGGTCCTGTAAGCTAGAAATGCTCCCCTGGCGCAGCAGCCCTCCCGAGTCCTTCCTCGGGCCCGCCGGGGGCCTCTCCAACCTCGCTCTTGAGGCTGGGCGCCTTCTCGGCCCCCTTCCTCTGGCTACCGTCCAGGGGACCACCGTACTTCCTAAAGCACGTCCCCCCGACCCGAGCACGGGCCCAGGTCCTGCCACGTGAGGAGGCCCAAGAAAGCCCTGGCTTTTGGGCGGTCTGCTCCTACTGAGCCCCCACCAACCCCTCCGTGTCGTTAGCGATCGCTCCATCCTGTGGGGCGGCTTGCGAAGCTGGGAGTCAAAGGCTCCATTTATCCTCATGAGAGCGTTCAGCCTCCCACCTGCATGCGGTCATTGGCAAATACGAGGTTCGGTGAATTAAGGACAAAGACGTTAAACAGGGGGCAGCTGGGGGCTCCGTGGACGGAGCATCAGGCCCAAAGGTCCTGGATTCAAATCTGGCCTCGGCCACTCTCTCTGGGAGACCCTGGGCAGGTCACTTCCCCCCATGGCCCAGCGCTCCCGGCTCTTCTGCCGGGGAACCAGAACACAGCCTTGATTCTAGGAGGGAAGGGGAGGGTTAAAGGGTGGCACTGCCAGGGCCCGGCCACCTTCCTGAATCTGCCGTATCTCTTCTGTCAGGAGAGCAGGAGGGACGTGGGGCCTGCAGCTGCCCTGCTAGAGCCTCACCTCGATGGGCTGCGGAGGGCAGGCCTGGTCCCAAGAGCCCCCCAAGGACCTGGAATTGATGGGGGGCAGGAGGGGGGGCTGAATCCTGGCTGGCCAGGCCTCCGCTCAAGTTCCTGGGGTGGCCAAGTCTGTCAGTCAGCCTGGCCTCCTGGGACAGACAGGAGCCTCCGGCCACCATTTCTTATTTCAAGCAGGGGAGGGTGATGTGGGGGGAAGGTCACTGGATTCGGGGTGCCCGTCCTGGCAAAAGGCCTAGTGGGGTCTTGGAGCCTCAGTTTCTTTTTCTGGAGAGGCCCCAGCCTGGAGGTGGGGGCACAGGCCAGGCCCCTGCCCTCCGGGGACTATTCAGAGGTCAAGGCCAGGCGGCAGGTGCCGCCCCAGCCAGGACACGTGGGGAGAGCAGCAGCTGCTCTGTCCCCACAAATGCCAATGGAGCACACCTCGCCCGGACCCCACCCCCACCTCCCAGGCCGAGGCAGGAGTCTCCAGAGGAGAATAGGGTGCGGGGGACCCCCGCGCCACTCTCCATGCCTCAGTTTCCTCCCCTGCCCCGGGGCACAAGCCCACCTGCAGTCCTCGGCCACTCCTGCGCAGGAGCCGGCTGCCCCTCCCCCACCACGGACCCCGGTCAAGGGCAGCGCGGGCTGGAAGGGCCCCCGGCTCCGGCTCCATCCTGGGGTGCCGCAGAGTAATCAGCCCTCAGAGCGGTGGGAAGGGGGGGCCCATCCCCAACTCCGGGACGGGGGGCGAGATTGCGCCCCTCCCCCGCCGCCCCGCCCGTGCCCTTGACTTCTAGGGCGGGCCTCGAGCCGCTGCCTCACTTACCTGTGGCCGGAGTCCCGGTCGTCTCAGTTCGGTACGGTTGGGAGAAGGGAGGCCCACGACCGCGCAGCGCGGCAGACTAGGAAGAGGCGGAGGCGCCCGCGGCGCCGGCCTATACCGAGCGGGAGAACCGAGGCGGCGGGGAGAGGGCAGGGCTCCGTGAAGCTCGCGCCCGCCCTCGCGGCAGCCGCCCATTGGCTAGCCCAGAGAGGGGGCGGGGCCCGTGCCGAGGAAGCGGGGCGGGGGCGGGGGAAAGGAAGGAGCTGGGGAGGGGGAGCAGGAGAAAAGAGGAGGGGGAGGCACCCCGATGATTTGACAAAATTGGGGAAAAGGAACCGAGGCCCCGCCGGCCTCGCCCTCCCGTGGCTTCAGGCAACAAGTTATCCCCCAAACAGGTGGGGGCTGGGGGGGTCGGCTGACCAGGAGGGGTAGTCCTGAGAACACAGAACGGAACATGCCAGGCTGGGGGGTGGGGGAGAGGGGCCTGGGGACACACAACAGGACCTGTCAGACCGGCGGGGGGGCCGGGGCGGGGGCGGTCCTTGAGACACAGAACTGCAGGCCGGCCTGGGGGGCGGGGCGGGCACTCCAGGGATCTGCGGGTCACTTGACTGGTCCATTAGTGTGTAGTTTCTGGGAGGGACGTCAGGTCACTCGCAGGCAGAAGGAAGGCCCAGGCTGCTTTCTGGGTTTCGGGTGTGCCCAGCCCCGTTCCGAGGGAGGCAGGAACAGACCTGGGTCTGGTTCCCGGAGCAGTGAAACAGCCAGGCCGGTGTCTCCCCGGAAGCCCATCCACCGGGGCTTAGCTGAGGACACCCTCCCCCAACGTGAGAGCTCCCAGAGGACAGCACTGGTTGGGTTCCCAGCTCCCAGCACTAGGCCGGAGCTTCTAAACACACATGCACTTGGAATTCCGAGCCACCGCGGTTCAAGGTCAGGCAGGAAGGTGGAGAGCTAGACTCAGGCAGCCAGGTGGCGCCAGAGGGCGCAGGGCCAGCCTGGAGATCCCAAGAGCAGAGTTCAAATGCCACCTCTGGCACTTGACACATCCGTGGGAGGGTTTCCTCCACTGTAAGATGGGTGATAAGGGCACTTGCCTCCCAGGTTGTGGTAATAATCTAGCAGAGACTGGCTGTAACAGCTAACCTGGAAATGCTCCTTCTTCCTCCCTTCGGCCCTTAGCCCCCAGGATTTGGGGTGAGGACCTCCTGCCTCTTAAGGATTTCTGGGGACCCCAAAGAGCTTTTGTTTAGGCAGATTCTCTGGCTATTTCCCCTATCAGAAGGCTCACGGATGCCTCTTGAAACATTCATTTAGAAACAACAAGAAGTCCATGACAGATGACCAGAAATAACACTTTGGAGAAAGAATTCCCCTTCTCAAACCAGGAACACGGTCAGAAGTGGCCTTGTTCTCCCAATGGCTCCAAACCTGCTCACTGTCTGGCCTGATACTTAGCATCATTTGGTCTACTGTTCTGAAGTCTATGGTGTCACCCTGGAAAAACGCAGACCCGCCACAGCAGTTGCCAAGCACAGGTCTTTACTCAGGACAGGGGAGGTCTTTGGACCACCACACGGAGTCACCAGACTCTGAGAACAATGTCTGAGGTAAAAACACCACCATGGGAATTGCTATGGAACAATAACTCCCAGAACAGTGATGGCAAAACTTTTAGAAACCAAGTGCCCAAACTGCACCCTCATACTACCTGTGAGCTGCCCCCTTACCCCAGACAAAGGAGGGAGGTAGTGCTTCCATTGGGCTGCCAAGCAGAGGGGTGGCTGATGAGAGAAATGTCCTCAGGTATGCCTGGAGAGAGGGAGGGGAGCAGCCCCCTTTCTCGAACATGGCCTTAGAGAAACAACTGACTAGTTACTTTGGGAATTGGGAAAGAGTTCATATAGCCTGAGGTGAGGGTCCCTGGAGAAGCCCAATACAGTAAGAGAAACTAAGGGAAAAAAAAGGTACTTTAGACCTGACTGCCTGTGCCACCCCTATCCAGGGTGCTCATGGGTGCTTCATGGCCGCTAATTCAGACCTGGATGTCAGGGAGTTTCTAGGAGGCAAATTCCCAAGGGTCAAGGGTAAATTTGGGGTCTCATAAAACAAGGTCAACCAGTGAAGCTGGGCAGGGAAGTATTTTAGTAGTTGTGACCTCAGGAAACCCAATGGGTTCAGCGATCACACTTGGAGAATCAGATTTCAATAGGAAAATGGAAGCATTAAAGATCTTAGAAACCAGCTTCCTTTCCCATTTGACAGACTGCTGAGATGCAGGTTGTTCCTGTCCGGTGGTGATGGAATCTGTGACTCAGGGTTTTCTTGGCAAAGATGCTGGAGTGGTTTCCCATTCCTTCTTTAGCTCATTTTACAGATGAAGAAACTGAGGGTCACAAAGCGAGGAAGTATCAGAGGTCAGATTTGTACTCAGAAGATAGTCTTCCCAACTCCAGGAGTGGACTTGTTTTTTGAACCCAGATTCCTCAACTGTAAATTGTGGCTTTTTCCCACTGTAATGGTGGAAATTTCACCTTTTTAAGATTTATGTAATATTGAACAATGGCCGCCAAGGAATTTACTTATGAAATTCCTAAAATGAAACACTCAAGTCAGAATGGAGTTTATGGAGGTTTAATCACACTGGGAGTAGGGAAAGGAGAGGGAGAGAAGGAGAGAAGAGAAAAGGGAAAGGGGCTACTCAACCTCTGACCAAGGCAGAGGGAGTTTTAGGCCCAAAGGGCCAAGGTGGAAAGAATCAGTCCTTAACTCACGTGAGTGATCTGAAGGAAAGCTGTCTGCGGGCATCCTCCCTGTCCAAGCTCCTAACACCAACTGGCATCTAGCTCTCTCCACAGGAAGTGAGCAAATTCCAGAGGCTGTTCCCTACCTCACTTCCTGTGTCTCACAAGTGCCAATGGTTGGCTCTAGCTTGGCTTAGGACAGCCCAGGTGGGCAGTTAGTTATTTCTGATTTGTCATTGACTAGCACATTCCCGTGTAGTGTGGGTGTGCACAATTTTTGGGTGCTATACCAAGATGGAGACTTTTAAAATTCACAATCCCCCCTGATGATGATTGGGGGACTAGTCTCCCCAATTGATCACTAAACATAAGCATACTGCACCCCAAAAATTTCTAACTATAAGTGTATACAAAAATTTTTACCCACTAAGAGGAAAATTATAATAGTTGTAAATATGGGGAAATAGAGGAGAGAGAAAGACAGCAAACCAATGTTTTGCTGGGCGCATTGACAAAAGCCAATTAGGGGGCAGTCCCCTTTGGCATAAGAGTGTACATTCAAAAAGTGTTCAGCAATTATTGGTTTTATTCTTTTTTCTCTTATCCTCACACTATTGTAATCTTTTAAGTTTATTATGTTTTTATGATCCTTTTGGGGAAAAATTAATTTTTCCAAAAATGATCATACGGGGATGTAAAAAAAATGGACTACAATCCAGGACTACAATCCCCACAAGCCTTTGCTCCACTTCCCAAGAATGCCTTGTAATCTCACCTGGGCCGAGATGGAGAAGGTATTTAAGCTGATTCAAAGGCTTTTGAGCAGTCTCTTGGCTCTTTTTGGACTTCCATTTTGGAGCAGGTGGTCTCTTACGTGATGTGAGGTTATTTTGTCTAGGCCTCTGGCCTAGGCACATGTTTCTTACTTGTATATTCTTTAATCTTTAACCTTTAATAAACCTCTAAAAAATATAATACTCCTTGCAGAGAGAAACTAATTTCTACCTGCCTCACCTGCCTCAGTCTCCCCGTCTCCCCTAAATTTTAATCTTTACACCACTCCATTATGGTGTGGTGACCTCATGGTAGAGAACCGATGAGACTGGCCTGAATTGGTGCTTTGTGCTGGGGAACCAAGGTTGAGGACCCCAGAACTAGAGCTGGAGGGTCTTTCATATCATCTAGTCCAGTCCCTTATTTCCTAGAAGAGAAAACTGGAACCCAGAGAGGGAGGTGATGGGTGAATGTCCTAGTTTAGGCCCCTAGTGCCTTTTCCTTGGACTCAGAATAATCTACCTGGTCTCCTTGCTTCAAGCTTCTCTCTCTGATCCATTCTCCCCTCATATGACAAATGAAGAGACAGCTAAATTAGGAAGAAACAGGGTTGGAGATATTCGATAATGTTTTCAAAGGGAGTTCTATTTGGGAGGTTTTTGTGTGGGTAATCCTTGGCCTCTGGGCCACCAGAAGTGACAATGTGGACTGTAGAGAGGTAAGAGTCTAGTCTGTGGGAGCTAAGAAAGAGGTGAGGGCCCTGGGGTGACGGGGGCTGACAGGAGGAAGAACAGCAGAGAGCCCCCTACCTTAGTCAGCCTTCTGAGACTTGGCTCCTCTCCCCACTTTCTCCTTCCCTGGCCCAGGACATTCATCTCTTTGCTCCAGACTTGTCTGAGTCACCCCTCCTTGTCTGGAAGGTACCCCCTTTCTCCCCTCCCCCTCCTGGGACCCCTAGCTCCCCTCAGGCCCCAGAACAGCAATTCAGGAAAGCCCCAGCCTTGCTTCCTCTTTAGCAGGAATATGTTCTTCCTTCCCTAATTCTCTGCAGTTCTGGATCTCTGAACCACCACCAAAGCAATCCTGTGACCATTCCTGGCCACTGCCCGTTTCTGTGTTTGTATCCTCAGCTACTCATACAGGGCCTTGAACACAGCTAGTGCTTCTCTGACCTTCCTGCTTGAGTCCTTGCCTGGGGCAAGTTTTGTAATCTTTGTAAGTATCAGTTTCCTCAACTGTAAACTAAAGGCATAAACTCGACCGAGGCATCTTCACTGTTTCTCTGTCCTGGACCCCATGGGCAGTCTGCTGATGCCTATGGACCCATTTTTTGAATGAAATTTTTAAGTGCATAAACCCATGGATTACAAAGGGAATCAGTTATACTGAAATAATTATATGGAGTAGCTGGGTGGTTCAGTGGATTGGGAATTGGGTCCAGGCATGAAGGGAGGCCTTGGGTTCAGATTTGACCTCATACTTCCTAGCTGTGTGACCCTGGGCAAGTCATTTAACCTGCCCATTGCCTATCCCTTGCTGCTCTTCTGTCTTAGAATCAATACTAAGACAGAAGGTAAGAGTTTAAACTTTAAATTTCAAACCAATAAACAAAAAGAGATACAGTGAGCAGAGTTCCTAGAGAGAGGGCTAACATCACCTCGACTAGATGGAATTGAAAGTCCTCTGACTCTCCACATACAGGAGCACCCAGGCACTTGCTGGAGCCATCAGATCAACTTTTATTTATCTGTTTTTAAAAAAAAATTTTTTTTAATATTTTATTTGATCATTTCCAAGTATTATTCATTAAAGACATAGATCATTTTCTTTTCCTCCCCCCACCCCCCAAAGCCGATGCGTAAATCCACTGGGCATTACATGTTTTCTTGATTTGAACCCATTGCTATGTTGGTAATATTTGCATTAGAGTGTTCATTTAGAGTCTCTCCTCTGTCATGTCCCCTCTGTATTCAGGCAGTTGTTTTCCTCGGTGTTTCCACTCCCACAGTTTATCCTTTGCTTATGAATAGTGTTTTTTCTCCTGGATCCCTGCAAGTTGTTCAGGGACATTACATACACCGCCACTAATGGAGACGTCCATTACGTTCGATTATACCACAGTGTATTAGTCTCTGTGTACAATGTTCTCCTGGTTCTGCTCCTCTCACTCTGCATCACTTCCTGGAGGTTGTTCCAGTCTCCATGGAATTCCTCCACTTTATTATTCCTTTTAACACAATAGTATTCCATCACCAACTTATACCACAATTTGCTCAGCCATTCCCCAATTGATGGGCATCCCCTCGTTTTCCAGTTTTGGGCCACCACAAAGAGCGCAGCTATGAATATTTTTGAACAAGTCTTTTTGTCCATTGTCTCTTTGGGGTACAGACCCAGCAGTGCTATGGTATTTATCTGTTTTTTAATAAAGCACCCCTAGGTGCCAGGTGCTAGGTTGAACACACAGATATCAAGCCAAAAGGACCCCATTCCTGTCCCTGGGGAGCTTCCATTCTCTCAGAGGACACAGCATGGACCTTTGTAAGTACAAACTCAAGTGGTAAAAGCTCCAGTCCTCACCCTTCTGGCCAGATCTTACCATCGGCCCAGGCTATGGCCAGAAAAGGTCAGCAGAAGGGGAGGGATTCGCCCTGGGAGGGCTTCCTGATGTACGTCCTCCATTGGTGAATAGAAAAATCACAGGGCAAGCACTCCCTCTGAGGATCTGGGGGAGGCTCGACATGGGCTGCAGAACCCAGCTCCCTTCTTCACCCCAGGGGTGCCCTGGGCCAGCACAAATACTCCAGGAGCCCCGGGAGGATGTGTGGTGCAAAGAGGAGGCCTGGAGCATGTTCCCAAGGATGACTTGCATGGGAGATGTGGCCACAGAGGCCCTGCTGATGCCTGGTCACCTCGGGAGAGTATGTGTCCACAAGACAGGAAGGGAAGCATCTGGAGGCTTCAGCTTCTCTGATCAAATCCAGAGCAGAGCCAAATGAGTGGGAATGAGCCAACCCAAAGCTGCAGGGA
This sequence comes from Monodelphis domestica, assembly GCF_027887165.1. Lineage (NCBI taxonomy): Eukaryota > Metazoa > Chordata > Mammalia > Didelphimorphia > Didelphidae > Monodelphis > Monodelphis domestica. The sequence goes on from NC_077227.1 coordinate 734,832,450, forward strand.
GCACTGAGCTGGAGGGCCAGAGAGGGGATGCTCAGTCCCAGAGCTGCTTTGGACAACCCGGAGGGAGCTGTGGGATCTGTAATGGAGGAGATGAAAGGAAGGAGGGAGAGAGGGGAAAGGACAGTTAAGGGATTGGTTTCCTCCTCTGTTACTTATGGGGAGAGGTGAGCTAAGTCCTGTCTCCTTGGAAAGGCTATGACTCCACAGGGACATTTGAGACATGGAGGACAGGGGACTGGAGAGGGATTTGATTCAATGAGGTGGCACTGTATCTCCCTCAGAGGAGTTATGGCCCCTGAGGGCAGAACTGTCCCTGTGAGACAAGATGACCCCTTGTATTTTCCACCTCCCAAGGGGGCATCAACTGCCAGCCCCCAAGGGTTTAGATATGAGCAACTGCCAAGGAAAGAGTGATAGCTTCCTTGATCAGAGATATTGAGTCCCAGGGGTTGGAATCAACCCCCTCTTTGTGAGAACCTAATCCCCTTGCTTGATCCCTAAGACAAACCCAAACCCAGAGTCAAAATATTTCCAAATAGTTTACTGAGGTTATTTGAGGTAGGTGATGGCAAAAGGTATGATGTGAAAAGGAAGGTGGGAGAAGGGGAGCCCTAAAGGTTGCCCCCCTTGCAAATTGGCTTTCAATGTCTGGAGGCCAGAGGCCACTGTGCCTTGGCCTCTTCCTCCACCAACTGCTTCTTCTCCTATATTTATGCTTAACTAAATCCCAAGTTCAGTTCAAAAGGGATAAATAGGAAAGAGAGATCAAAGGAGGTGGATCATGTGGCTCAAAGCCAGAATGAGTCTGACAAAATCCCTGTTGAGAAGCACATAGATGATGGTTGAATCTCAGTGAAGGTATTTGAGGGTCCCAAAAGAAAGATAGGTCTCAGCTGGATGGCTCTGCTACCAGAAAACCACCTTCCCTCTTCCCTTCCCAGGCTGGAAGTAATTCCTCCTGTCAGTTGGCTTCCAAAGTTCCAGGCAGCTCTCAGAACTGACATCATTTTCCTCCTTTCCCCAGCTGCTTTTCAGGCCGATCTGCCAATCAGGCTGGCATCTCTCTTCCTTACCTTACAAATCCCCCTTTTCGTCTTGTGCAATTATTAACCAAACAATGCACTGGGGTTAAACAAGTAACTTAATTTTTTTTGTTCTTAACACTAGATTTTTAACTATCTATTTTTCTATCCTACCTCCAAAAGAAAAAAAAATCTATTTTCCCTAAACTCCCTTCTACATTTAACTAACTTGTAATTTTTTTCAATGTACAACATTTATATATGACATACATACATATATTACATATATACAAGAGTTTTGCTTTTTGTATCAACCAGACAGAAAGGTCTTTTCAATCTGTTTTTAAAGTTTCTCTTTCCTTTTGTTCGTGATCTTCTCGTTGATTCTCTTCATCTGTTCTGCATGCATATTTTCCTGTCCAATTTTGATTGAAGATTCTCTCTTCTCCTGCACCGAACATGTGTGTGCATGTAAGATATGTGTTCAGTCAGGTGAGTGAGGGTGTGTAAGAGTGATTGAGATTGTGTGAATGTGGGTGAGAATGGGTGGAGTTTTTTCATTGCAGTAAGCTTTTTGATTATGTGTGATAGTTTTCTTGTTAGAGAGTAATGGATTTTATTTTTATCAAGTTTAAAAATCAGTCCTCTTTATAATTTACTTAGTTCTCAGCATCACTTTGATCTGTTTCTGAGCTGGTAGTAGCTTGTGGTCTAATGTTAAAGTTAGCATTACTCTGAGTCATTTCCTTTTGTTTTGGGCCTTGAATTGTTTCTGAGATTGTTTCTTCTAAATTGGTCATGGCGTTTTGGGATTTCACATGTAAGACATGATACCATGAGTTTCTTCCGAAGATTTTTATAGCAGTAGGGGTTGTAAATGCTACTTGATGTGGTCCATTCCATTTTGGGTCTGTTATCGCTTTCCCGGTAAAGTCCTTTATATATATATATATCATATTTCCAGGGTTGGTGTTATGAAGTGAATAAGCCAAGATTATGTCATTCCTTTAGTCTGTTATAGAGGGTTGTTAAATAGGCATATAATTGACATTCCCCTCCAAGCATGGATATATAAGCTGGTTTTATGGTCCTTCCTTGCCAAAGTGGCTGTCCATACAACATTTTATAGGGAGATATATGCAAATCTCCTCAAGGCATTGTTCTTAGATGGAATAATGCAAGAGGAGAACTTCTTTCCTCTTAAGGTGTGTCTGCGCACATAATTTTCCCACTGCAATTTTGACCTCTCTATTAAGACATTCCACTTGGCCAGCACTTCTGGGGTGATAAATGGTGTGTAGATTCCTTTTTATTCCCAATTTTTGATAGACTTATTGTAGAATTTTAAATGAAAAATGGCTTCCATGGTCTGAATCTATGTTGTCAGGAATACCAAATCTGGGGATGGTTTCTTTTAAGAGGATTTTGACTACAAAGGCTGTGTTGTTTTTCTTGGCTGGAAAGATTTCAGGTCACCTGGTCAGCCTGTCCACAATCACTAGGACATATTTATATCTTTTGTCACTGGGCATGTTAATGAAATAGATTTGCAAGCATTCAAAGGGTATGAAAGCTAAAGGTCTATCCTCCAATGCTTCACTTTTCAAGTTCCCTTGATTGTACTGCTTGTAAAGAGTGCATGCCTGGCATACTGTTATTGCATATGTTGATATCCCTGAGGTGGTCTAAAATCTTTGGATTATGTTTATCAGGGTGAGTGCCATAATGCCCTTTTGAATGTATGACAATACACATATGGTAGTATAACATCTTGGGCAAAATGGGTTTCCCTGCTTCTGATATCCAAATTCCATGCACTAGTTTGGCCCCCAATTGATGTTTCCATGATTGAACCTCCCTTTCGTTATAAGCTTGTGTGATTTCTTGCTTTTCCACTAGAGTGCAGCACATGTATGGGCCCAAACCTAGCTGCAAATTTTGCAATTACGTCAGCTCTGTTGTTCCCCTGGGATATTTTGCCTTTGCCAAAGGAGTGACCCTTGCAAAGGATTATGGCTACTTCCTTCAGTAACTGAACTGCATCCAAGAGATGTGATATGAGTTCCCTGTATGCTATCTTTTTTCCTGCTGATGTTATAAACCCCCTGTGTTTCCATATATCCCCTGTGCCATTTAAAACCGAAAATGCATACAAGTCACAGTAGATATTAATTTGTCTTTGACAATGTTGAGTGTCATGGTGAGAGCTTTCAGCTCTGCCCCCTGTGTAATGATGTTGCTGGGCAGGGATGCATGCCATAGAGTGCCCGTTTGTGTGACTTCAGATGCTCCAGTGAATCTTATACTGTACCATACAAATGAGGATCCATCTGTGAACATCTCCAGGTCAGGACTTATCAATGGTGTGTTTAAGTCGTTTGGATTTCTGCACTAGCTCTATGGTTTGTAAACAGTCATGCAATGGTTTTCCTGTTTTGATTGTAATTACTATTATAATTTTATATCCTCCTATTTCCCTGCTCATATTGTGCCTTCTGAGGACAAAATTTGATAATTTGACCCAGTCTATTACACAAAAAGCATTTCCTTGGAGCCCCTTGACCCCTTGGTTGGTGTTCTCATTGTAGCTAAATTTCTGATTTCATCTATCTCTTTCTGTATGATTGTTTCCTTAGCCTCATCCAATTTCTGCTTTAAGGCCTTTATCTGGTCATCTTTCTCTTTTTGCTGTTCTGGTTTCCTACAAATAAGTGGCAGAATTTCTTAGTTCTTATGTGAGAGAATCGTATGTAGGACAGAAACTCTTGAAGACGGTCTTAATTGTGTTGCAACATCCTTTTAATAATTGCCTTTTCATGTATTGTGTCATTTGCTCACTATCTTGGGGGAATCCTAATATGGCCTTTGTATTAGGGGATTATTTTAAGTGGGAGATGATAATTTCAAGATCAGATCTGCCAATCTCCTCCCTCTTTCCTCCCTGTCCTACCTCCCTCTTCCCTCCCCCCCCCCCCTTAGTTGATTCTTCTGTTGGTAGCACTGAAGTCAGCTTAAAGTGAGTATCTTGGTATACCAAACAAAGTACTCTCTCTCATTTCTAAGTTTGAGTAAGGGGTTTTATTTGGGAGAAGGGGAAAGGTAAGAAGTTGAAGGGAGAGAGGGTTTGAGGTTTCCCTAATACTAAAACAATTCCCAAGTTGGAGGATGATGGAATAGAGTTCAGATATGGGAAAATGGTCAATAGCTTTGAAGATTCAGTCACTGTAGTATAGTACAGAGAAACCAGAGAACAGGACTTTTGTCCTTCCTCCTTTCTGTCCCAAGGGCAAGAGACCAAGTTTTTCAGTTTGCCTCTTCCTTTTTCAATGGTCCTTCCTGGTCCCCATTCTATTTAGAATGTCCATCTTGATTGACAGGTTCTGCAGTACTAGCTTCTCCAGCTCTGCTGCAGACTTTTCCTATTTTCTCTCCTCCACAATATTACACCTCTGCATTTTCTAATAGCCTATCTAGAAAGATAGAAGGGTGTTCTTTGGGTTGTCTAATCCTTTTAAATTTTCCCCATGCATTTGGGTGGACACAGAAGGATTTTATCACCTCTAAAAGGTCTTCGCTTGCTTTTTTCAAATAAGTTAAATTCTGGGGATTAGAAAATTTCATGTCCCCATAAAATTCCGGCCAGCTCATAAGTTTTGGATCCTCCCTGGTTTTTCTAAGAAATTGGGCTGGTTCTTGAAGGGTAAATAATTCCTTTAAAAGGATCTATGTATCTTCAATATGTGGCTCATAAAGTTTGAAGGCACGTTTCATCTCCTTAACAACATAATGGCTCAATGTAAAAGCAAGGCATTCTTTTGCATAATGCCTCCAGGTCCATTCCTCAGAACGATTTATGGATTTTCACGAGGACCACCCCTGAATCTGCATTTAGTTTAGCAAAATCTTGTAAAGGCAGGATATTTTGTGCTCCTGCAGCCCCCTCGGTGTGTATAGGTTCTGTGCTGGTTTTGTCTGTGCAGAGCCCAATGGTTAGAGTAGTTGTGGTGTCCTTATCCTTATTACAGTCCTTATCAGAGCCCTTGTCTGAAGCAGTGTCATTTCCCATTTTGTCTGGTTTAGATTAACCCCTGATACAATTCCCTCATGTTGTTGAACTGACTTAGTGTCACCATTAGTGTCGGATCTACAGTATGACTGTTATTTTTGCCTGTGACCAGTTTGATTCCCTACCTCACCGTACTGAAGATTTGCCATGCCAACACTGTTGTGACAAACCAGACAGAGAGGTCGGATCTCATGGGGACTTGGGGCGACACCAGCTTCAGCAGTTCAGATTCTGCTGCTGAGGGAGGGCAGCAGGAGAGCCCAGGCTGGGCCTTCTTCATCTGGCCAGGCTGGTGCTCAGCTCCTTCTCCAATGCCTGGACAAACTGGTCATTGAGAAAGAGCAACTGGCCCTGGGGGAGGAAGTGGTTGAGGATGGCCTCAATGCGGTCCCCTCGGAGGAGCACATTGCTGCCCGAGGACAGCAGCTTCAGGTGCTCCAGCAGAAGGCGGGTGAGCAGGCGCAGGGTGCTCTCGGCCAGCAGCAGGTTCTCGTGGGGCTCGCACACCAAGGCACAGCCCAGGGACAGGAGCCTGAGCCATACCACAACCTTGGCTTCCTGGAAGGGGTCCCCGGGGCGAAGGCGGAAGACACCTGAGGGGGCATCCTGGAGGGGGATGGGCTCATCAGAGGACTGGGGCAGGAGGTCTGTGGGAGGCCGGCCTGACGCCTGCTGCAGCAGCTTACATGCCGTCTCTGCCTGTCTGGGAGAGGAAGAGAATCCAGGCCCGTGGCAGGGGGACCGAGGAGGAAGAAGCCCCTGCACAGGGAAGGGCAGACAACCCAGGGCCTTCTTCCCCTTCCACCCTGACCCTGGTCTGAGACCCCCGTCCTGAACACGTCACCTGAGGGTTGGGCAAAGAGCTCCAACCCAGGGGGCAGGAGGTGCCCAAATGCCTCCATGTGCCGGGGGTTCCCCTGGGCTTGTTTCTCTCTCTGGACAGGGAGAATGGGCCTGTTTGAGACGGACTTCACCCAAACACCCAGGAAGGATTCCCGCCACACTTCTCGTCATGCCAAGGGGGTCCCTGTGTCAAGTGCTGCATGCTCCGGCCTTGGGACACGGTCCTGGGCTTGGAGATTTGCTCTTCCAGGCCAGCAGGGGGAGACCTCAGCCTGTGCCTGCAGGAAGTCTCCTGTCCGGGCTCTGGGTGGCCAGGGCCCTATAGCAAGGGCAGGGTGAAGCATGCCGGCCTCCATCCCCTGTGGGTCCCTCTCCCCCCTGGGCCGCCCCAAGATCCGGCTAGGTTTGAGTACAACTTAACAAACAGCCTCTGGATAAACCCAAAGAATTGCCCGACTCCAGAAAGCATCTGTGGGCCTGCCTTGATCATACCAGGCTTGGGTCACCCTGAACACTAGAACTGTTGAGTGGGAAGAGCCCAAGACTCGCAGTTGGCAGCGCTCAGGTCTCACTGCTCTGAGCCTCCATTTGGGGACCTGTCAGATGGGCACAACAATCCCTGAACTCCCTATAGCCCAGGGCTGCAGGGTCACAGGAGTAGGGGACCAGGAATATGCAGATGGCCTTCCCTTTACCTTGCCACAGCCAAGAGCTGCTCCTTCCTGAGCAGCCTGTCCCTCTCTGGCCCGCGAGGCCCGGGCTCATCCGGCAATCTCTCTGAGCCAAACACTTGCGAGTACAGCACGCGGCAGAAGGTGGCATCCCCAGTGGCCTGGCCACTGCCACTCAGGGTGTGGATCAGGAATGCATGGACCATGGTGGCAGAGGCTTTGTCCTAAAAGGGGAACCCAGGACAATCAGAAGGGGATGGGGGTGGGAGGGCAGATGGGTGGCTTAGTGGATGGAGAGCCAGGAGGTCCTGGGTTCAAATCTGAACTCAGACACTTCCTAGCTGAGTGACCCTGGGCCAGTCCCTTAACCCCCATTGCCTAGCCCTCACTATTCTTTTGCCTTGGAACTGATACTTAGTATTGATTCTAAGACAAAAAACTAAAGGTTTACATATTTTTTAAATTATACAGATATGCATATATGTATATGGCATAGGGGAAAAGTATGCCTCTGAAGTGGGAGGCCCTAGACTCAAATCTTACCTCGGATGCCTGCCGTCTGATGCCCCTGGGCCTCTGCTTCCCCCAGAAGGGAAAGAGCCTCGCAGGCCCCTTCCAGCTCTGGATTTCCAGTCTAAAGAACCAGGGGCAGGGCGCTGGTGAGAGCCAAAGCAGTGCCAAGCCCTGATCTCTGCCCCTATGGAGCTCACAGGGGAGCAGATGGAGAAGGCACAAGCTCAAATCTGGGGCCAGAACATGGTACATTTTCTGTTAATGCACTGCCTAGGATTCCAGGGCTCTGGCACTGACTGTGACTGAACAGGGCACCATGCCACTCTCTGGGGCTCAATTCCCTCACGGCTGGCAAGAAAATAAGATGCTTAAAAGTCAGCCTGGGAGTCACTGAAAAACCAGTCCTAGAGGACAGAAAGTGAAACACATGCCTCCCTCTTTTTAGGGAGAAAGACAAGGATCAATAAAGACAGAGACTGTGCAGAATAGTACCCAAGACAAGGTCACCCATGAAATCACCTCTTTTGGCTAAATTGTTCTTTTGGTTACAATGAGGGTTTGAGTCTAGGGCAGTCACTAGAGTGGCTATTTTTCCTTAATTGCTTTATTTGTTACAAGGGAGGATAAGTTCAATTTGAGAGCATGGGAGGGAAAACAGAGAGCAGGGAGAGAGTAATGTTAAAAAAATAAATAAAGGCAGAGCCAATATAATTAAAATGACCTAAACTAATCTATTTATTTGAGCTATCCCAATTAAATTATCAAAAAATTATTTTATTGACTTAGAAAAAATAACAAAATTCATTTAAAAAAACAAAAAATCAAGAATGACAAAATAATTAATGAAAAAAAGGTAAAGGAAGGAAGTATAGCAGAACCAGATTTTGAATTGTAATATAAAGCAGTATTCATCAAAACTATCTGGTACTGGCCAAGAAATAGAAAGGTAGATCAGTGAAACAGGAGGGACAAACAACAAAGAGTAGTAAATGATTATTGTAACCTTATATTTGACTAAATAGATTTGGGTTTTGTGGTTAAGAAATCACTATTTGATAAAAATTGTTGGGACAGCTAAAAAGTTGTTTGGCAGAAACTAGGGAGACAGACCAATATCTTACACCTTTTGCTAAGATAAGATCAAAATAGATACATTAACCAGATGTAAAAAGAGATAAAAGTAAATTAGAAGAACAGGGAATATATTAACTATCAGATTTATGATTGGGAGAGGAATTTATGAATAAACAAGAGATAGAGAGCACTGTGAGATATAAAATGGATAATTTTGAGTACATTAACTTGAAAAGTTTTTGTACAAGTAAAACAAATGTGGCTAAGATGAGAATGAAAATAGAAAATTGGCGGGGGCGGGGGGGGGGAATGTTATGGGCAGCCTCTCAGATAGAGGTCTCACATCTAAATTTATATAGAAAGACCTTTGTTAAATTTAGAAGAATAATAAAAGCCATCCCCAACTGATAAATGACAAAAAAATATTAACAGATAATTTTCAAATTAAGAAATCAAAGCCATATATAAATAAATGAATAAATGCTTTAAATCACTACTGATTAGAGAAGAGAAATGCAAACCCAAATAACTCCAAGAAATTATCTTGTACCTATTAGACTGGCTAAAATGACAAATGGAAGGGATAATATACTTTTGGTGGAGCTGTGAATTCGTCCAACCATTTTGGAATTACACCCAGAGAGTTGTAAAACTGGAAATCCTTAGACCTAGAAATACCACTGCTGGATCTCTTTCCCAAGGAAATCAGGGGAAAAGGAAAAGAACACATATGTTCCAAAATATTTATAGCAGTCTTCTTTGTGGTGGCAAAGAATTGGAAATCGAGGGGATACCAATCAATTGGGGAATGGCTAAATAAACTGTGGCATATTATTGTGATAAAATACTACTGTGCCTTAAGAAGCAATGAGCAGGCTAAAAACCCTAAAATATATGGCATTACAAAAGGAACCAAAAGTTAGTGTAAATAAAATGTCATTTTCTTCCCCATCCAAGACCACTGAACCCCTGTGTGTGTGTGAACGCTAGGTAAAGAACCCTTGAACTAGAAAGGAAGTAAAATGGACAATTTTCATTATATAACATTAAAAAGGTATCACACAAACAAAACCAATTTAGCTAAAATTAAAAGATAGCCAGGTATGGGGATGGGAGGGGGTCGGGGTCGGGTGGGAATCTTTACAGGAAATTTCTCTAATAAATGTCTCATTTTTCTTTTAAACCCCTTATCTTCTGTCTTAGAATCAATACTATGCATTGGTTCTAAGGCAGAAGAGTGGTAAGGGCTAGGCAATGGGGGTCGAGTGACTTGCCCAGAGTCACACAGCTGGGAAGGGTCTGAAGCCATATTTGAACCCAGGATCTCCTGTCTCTAGGCCTGACTCTTAGTCCACTGGGCCAACCAGCGGCCCCCTAAATGTCTCATTTCTAAAAGATATAGAAATTGGATTTAAATTTATGAAAATAAGAGAGAAGGTATAAGGGGAGTGAAGAATCCAGATAGGCCTCCCATTAGATGAGTTAAGCCTAAAGGGAGAGAGAAAGGAGATAGGGGAATAGACAGTGATGTCCCATCACTCCCATATGAACTCACCCCCCCCCCCCAACTGAACCTTCCAGGGTAACAAATCAACAGAGAACCTAGGCAAAATCCAATTACCTATCAATCAGGAAGATCAAAAGTGCTTATGGAATCTGCAGGTAACGCAAAGGGATGGGGGGGATATTTACCTGGAGGAGTCAAGATCTCAAAAGACCCAACAGACCAGGATGTTGATCCAAATCTAGAAAAATGAAATTGAATAGAGATAAATATCAAATCTTATACTTAGGTTAAAAAACAAAAATCTACTTCCTAGCAGGCAGCTCAGTTGCTCAGTGGATGGAGAGCCTGCCTTGGTGCTAGGAGGTCCTGGGTTCAAATCCTGCTTAAACACTTCCTGAACTTACTTAGCTCAAATGAGAAGCACATAAAATGCTATGTAAATCATAAAGTACTAATAAAATGGCAGAAGCGCAGTAAAAGTTTATGAAACAAAACCTGCTTCACAGGCACCAAACGGGAGACAGGGCTGGGCAGTGGCAGCTTGTCTCCAAACCGAACCCAGTGCGCTGAAGAGACAAGGAGGCCATGTGACCCTGGGCAAGTCCCTCGGCCTCCGCTTGCCTCCGGGGCAAGCCAGGCGGACCGGGATCATCTCCTAGAGTCCACCACAAACCTTAGGCGCTACATAAATGTTCTGTTATTAATGACTGGGCTTGACGTCAGGTAGAATGTCGGGGCCCCTACGGCTTTCCCCAAAGTCGGACGTGCTCCCCCTCCTTCGACAGCAAGGAGGGCCAGGCTCCAACTTTGGGATCCGCCCTGGGTTTGAAATCGAAGCTGCCAGTTTCTACCAACGTGGGTACCTCGGAGATCCCGTCTGGCTCTACAGATACACTTTCGTGCTCTAAACAATCAAAGACACCCGGGGCGTCGGAAGTGGGCCGGCCTGGCAGCAGAGGGATGACTAGAATGACTCCAGAAGACAGCTGACCAAGTCATACAGGGGCCGGGCCTGGTCAGCCCCTCCCCACCGTCCCCGGGCTTCGAAGAGCAGCCGCTAGAGGCCGAGGGCGCCCATGTCACTTCCGCAATGCGCAGCTCGGCACCAGGTGCATGCTGGTCATTGTGGTCCCTCTACAAATAGCCGAACGCCGGAAGGTCTGTCTTAGGGCGGGTCTCCTCCGCCCCTCCTCCTCCTCCTCCTCGCTCCTCCCCTCCCCCTCGATCACGTCGCACTCAGCCCTCACGGAGCTGGGCAGCCTTAGGGAGGGGAGAATCACGGACGCAGCGGAGCCGGTCACCAATGGACACTTACGTCAGCGCGCATGCACGGCGCGGTGTCGGACGCGAGCAGGAGCTTGCGCACGAGCACGCACCCAAGCAGGCCACGGGGCGGGGTCCTGAGAGCTTTGAAAAGTCGTTGTCTGGCCGTGGGGGTGGGGCTGCTGAGACTGGAGACGGGGGCGAGGTCACCTCCGGGGGCGGGGTCTTTTGAGTCCTTTTACCAATTTCTGGAAGAGTGACTCTTCCTTCCTGCTTTCCGTCCTAGGCTGGCTCCCCAGGGTCAGAGGACGCCCTCTCCAGGCTGCAGGCTGAAGCCTCCCACGTGACCCGTGCTACCCTGCTCCTGGCGTCCTAGCTGGGCACCGCCTCCTGCTACTAGCAGGCCTCTCTTCTCTAGGTCCCCCATTTGTAAAGTGGGCTACCGAGAGCCAGAGTGAAATCTAGGGTGTCTCTAAAGAAAAGCCTGGGCGGGGAGCCGCTGGGTGGCACCGTGGACCAAGAGCCAGGCCTGGAGATGGGAGGACCTGGGTTCCAGTTTGGCCACAGACACTTCCCAGCTGGGAGACCCTGGGCAAGTCACTTAACCTCCCTGCCTAGCCCTGACCTCTCTTCTGCCTTGGAAGTGATTCATAGTGTGGATTCTAAGATGCAAAGTACATTTTTTAAAATCCTAAGCCTGGGGGGAGGGGAGGCGGGTCTCTGTCCCCCCTCCCCTGAAATCCCACCTCCTACAAGGTGCCTCTCTCGGTAGCCCTCCCTCTCAGTGCCTTCTCTCTGTAGCTTAGCTCAGCACACCAGCCTCTCTCCTACGGGTCCAAGGGCCGTCCTGCTCTCTAGCCCCTCAGGAGGACGGACGCTGGCTCTGCTGGATCTGCCCCCCAAAGCTCTTCTTGTGCCCGGACTTTCTGGAGAGCCTCTGAGAAGCTGGCCCATCCCGCATGGCTCCCGGGGCCCATCCACGTGTGAGCAGGGCCCAAACATCTTCCAGAACCCATCCCAGCCGAGGTGCTGCCATGTCCTAAACAGTTTGCTTAAAGGCCTGGCCCGGGGCAGAAACTGAATTCCCGGCCTGGCCCAACCTTACTTTGATGTTTCTCTCAGCTTAATGTGGCTTCTCTTCCTGAGGTCATGTTTGGCCTGAGACACTTCCTGGCTGAGTGACCCTGGGCAAGTCATTTAATCCTAGTTGCCTCAGTTTCCTCACCTGTAAAATGAACCGGAAAAGGAAATAGTGAACCTTTCCAGTGTCTCTGCCAAAAAACCCAAATGGGGTCACAGAGTTGGACACAACTGAAAATGACTGAACAACAAGAGCAACTTAATTCTGGGTTGAGGCAAAAGTCAGTTTACTGAACAGTATTTGAATAACCAAACAGCAGATTGTACAGGTAACAGAAGGAGAAAACGGGGAAAGAGCAAAGCTTTCCTTTAGCCTGGAATGTCTCCGGCATGTCTCTCACCTCCCTCCTGACCTAGTCAGGCATCTCCAACCTCTGTTGGTCATCTTGAACTGGATGTCTTAGCGACATCTCACCCTCCACTTGCCCAACAGTGAATTTGTTCTCTTTTTCCCCAAAACTCCCCCCTTAGGTGTTTTATGTCATATATTTCTATGTCTTTTACATTTGTTATTTATCTCTTTGCTCTACAAATACATATAATAATATATGTTTTATATAAAATACTTCATATATTTATCTGATAGTTATCACTCATATATTTGTTTTACAAAGTATATATTGTATATAATGTAATAAGCATTTTACATAAAATACATATTTGTGTCATATTTATTACTTCTATATTTGCTTTATCAAATACTATCTCAAATATATAACAATATGTTTTACATAAAATGTCACATATTTATTATATCTTATAGTTATTCTTTGTATATTTACTTTACAAAATGCATGCCAAATAAATATATAACAATATGTGTAAGTCTTTTGTAGTAAAACGTCTCCTTTATAGGTGGTTCCTCACATGTTATCTCTGCCACTGGGCTGTGAGTCCCTTGAGGACAGAGATTGTATCCCTGCCCTGCCTGGCACATAGTAGGCATTTAATACATGCTGGGTGTCTTGACTTGAACTGACTTTCCCCTGCTCAGACTTTCCTCTGCTCCAGGCTTTCCCTCTCCCCTCCAACCCACTTCTATTCTCTTCCCCCCATTCTGAGAAAGGTTCTCCCTTTCTACACAGATGGTTTCAGGTATGGCTCTGCCTGTCACAGAAGAGCTTGGATTGATTTAGGATATTCAGGCCCTTCTCTCTCAGTCCTAATCGTTTGACTCAATCAAAAAGAGTTCTCTCCTATTTAAAACGCCTGAGCCCAAAGGCCCCCTTGCACTGGGTCCAAATCTTGACTTGGCACTTACTAATCTGTGTGATCTTGGCCAAGTCACCTATCCTCTGGACCTTGGTTTCCTCATCTTTAAATGAATAGCCTCAGAGACCCTCTCCAACATTAAATATATAAGCCTTGGACCTCTCAGAGACTCATTTCTCCCTCTATAAAACAAGAGGGTTGGACAGGCTCCCCTCTAAGATCCTTCCTAAAAGGAGTTGAGGAGAGTCAGAAGCACAACTGAAAACAGAAAACCACCGACAAGATCCTTTGCAGTTCTGAATTGATTTCATTATGTGCCAACCTGGTGGCAGGCACTGTGTGAGTCTCCGCTTCTATTTGGGGGCATTCTATGGGCACAGAGGAGCAAAAAGTCCCTGAAAGAGGGGGAGAGGGTGACGGGATCCTGGTGGGGACATCAGGGAAAGCTTCCCAGGGAGGTGGCACCTGGGCAGAGACCCCGAGGAAAAGCCTGGGCAAGGGCTTCAAGAGGGGAGAGAGCAGGCAGAGTCCAGGAAACCAGAGCGTGTTGTTGTTCAGTCCTTTGGGTCCAGTCTGACTCTGGGACCCAATTTGGGGTTTTCTTTTAATTTTTTATTTGTTATTTTCATGTCCATATTGGTCACTGCTGTAAGAGCAGAATATAGACAGAATACAGAACCCAAATTCCAAATAAAACCATAAATACACTGATGGGAAAGACGACGCCAACAGTTCTTTCTCCAGAGATTGGGAGTTTTCTTGGCAAAGATCCTGGCGTGGTTTGCCATTTCCTGCTCCAGCTCATTTTACAGAGGAGGAAACTGAGGCAGACAGGGTGAACTAAGCTCCCATGTGGGGGCTGCCAACATTTGGGGACCTTAAAAAGATCTTCCTGGTGTCTCTCTATCCAGGCGGCAGGGGGAGCTCCTGCCTCGGGCCAAGGACTCGACCTAAGCATGGACAATCCCTTGTGAGCTGTGGAAGCCGGGACCTCAGAGAAGATCCTCCCCATCAGAGGGAGGAGAAGATCGAGGCCCAAAGACAGAGGCCCGTCCAGCAAGTGGCCCAGGATCCCCCAGGCCTCCGCAGATCAGCCCTCAGCCCCGAGATTCACGGCTTCTTTACACAGAGCTGAACCAGGGCCCGCTTTCAGTCAGCTTCGAGTTTTCATTCATCTCCACACAACCACCAGTGAATGGGGAGGAAAAGCTCTCTGGAAAGATCCAGGAGAGGAATGAGATGGGGGGGGGGGGCGAAACAAGTGGAGGCTGGATTTAGGGGAAACGTCCCAACCGAAGTAGAAACACCTGCCTGAGGGGGGCCTGATCAGAGACTGAGCATCATCCACTTCTTACTTATTTATATTTTACATTTATATATTGTATATATATATTATGATATAGCACATTTCTATATTGTATATCTATAGCATAGCATATTTCTATATTGTATATCTATTATATTATATAACATATTTCCATATTCTCTATTATGTTATATCATAATATAGCACATTTCTATATTGTATATCTATATCATAGCATATTTCTATATTGTATGTCTATTATATTATAATATAGCATATTTCTATATTGTATATCTATTATATCATAACATATTTATAATTATATCTCATATTATATCATAATATATTTATATATTGCTTCTCTATTAAATTATAATATGTTTATATATTGTATAACTATATTAGATGGCGAAATATTGATATAGTGTATATATCCATTATGTCACAATATAGCATATCTATAAATTGTATCTCCATTCTATTCTAATATATTTATATATTGCTTCACTCTTGTAATGTATTTATATATTACATAGCTATATTAGATGGCAATATATTGATATAGTGTATATATCCATTATGTCACAATGTAGCATATTTATAGATTGTATCTCTATGAAATTATATAGTAACCCAACATATTTTATGTTGCATACTATTATATTTCATATGTTATATCTTTTATATTGTAATATCTTTATGTTCTATGTTTTAACACCTTTGTATATACTAGAATTTGCAGAATGTTATTTCATTAAAATGTGTCATTTCTGTGTTATTTCATTAAATCTTCATCACCACCCTTTGGGGAGAGGCTACAGTCGTCTCCATTGTACAGATGAGGAAACTGAGGCTGAGAGAGACTTTATGTCCCAGTCCAGGGTCACAAAGCTAGTAACTGCGTGAGGCAGGATTCCCACTCCGGTCTTCCTCCCTTGATTTCCCTCCTTCTGTCCAACGCAAATCCTCGCTGCCCCCCCCTCAGCCTTCTTTGGCTCACCAGCAGGGGCCACGAGCCCTTCCCGAGCGGGGCGCCCGGGCTAGGTGTCGGGCATGGCTGGTAAGCGCCGGACGAGGGGCTCCCCAGAAGGACAGCGCCAGGGCAGTCAGAGTAAAGGTCGCTGGAGCCTGGGAAGGGGAGGAACACTGATCCTAACCGGAGCGCGCGGCTCCCTCTGCGGACGTGGCTGCCTCGGGTCCCTGCGAGTGTCAAAGGCTCGCCTCGGGCACGACGTCTCTTCCCGGCTCCGCCGCTCCCGGAGAGCCAGAGCTGCCTCCCGCCTTTCTGCGTGCTGGTGGGCTTTCCGCGCGGGGCTTTGAAGGGGTGGGGGGGAGGGGCGTTAGGGGCCGCTCCTGGGAGAACCAGGCTACAGACAGTCACAGCAGCTCCGAGGCGTGAATGGGGGATCCTGGTGCGGGCTGATGGCACGGCAGAGATGAAAATGTTATTGGAATATCAGCAAAACGATCCGATTTCACTATGAATTCTGATAGGGGCGGCTGGATAGCACAGGGGATAGAATGCCAGGCTTGGAGACCAGAGGTCCTGGGTTCAAAAGTGACCTCAGACTCTTCCTAGCTGCGTGACCCTGGGCAAGTCACTTCACCCTGTTTGCCTCCATTTCCTCATCCGTAAAATGAACTAGAGAAGGAAATGGTAAGCCAATCTGGCCTCTGACACTCACTAGCTGCGTGACCCTGGGCAAGTCATTTCTTCATCCCTAAAATGAGCTGGAGAAGGACGTGGCAAAGGACTCCAGGCTCTTTGCCAATAAAACCCGTCCCGGTCACAGGGAGGCAGGCCCAAGGCAAACGACTAACAAGAAAGCCTTCTAAAAACCCAAGATTTAGAGTCAGGACCGAGGCTCACACTGAATCTCTGCTCCCAGGGGGACCTCCTAGCAGCTCGGGCAATGTCTCCGGGTATCTGTTTCCTTATCTCCTCCAAGAAGACAAGGCTTGGCTTTCCTCGC
Source organism: Monodelphis domestica (assembly GCF_027887165.1). Lineage (NCBI taxonomy): Eukaryota > Metazoa > Chordata > Mammalia > Didelphimorphia > Didelphidae > Monodelphis > Monodelphis domestica. Next base: position 734,849,040 of record NC_077227.1, read on the forward strand.
CGGTCCCCAACAGCAGAGCTGGGCACAGGATCAAGTCCACAAGACTCTGATTCATTGAATTTGGGAGCCAGGAAGACCTGGATTCAGTCTCATCCCAGGCACTTCGTCTGGCCTCGGAAGCTCCCCAGCCTCAGTTTCCTCATCTGTAAAACGAAGAGGATGTCCTCCTGGGTCCCTCCCAACTCTGAATCTTGATTCTGACAGTTTTGTGACCAAAGGAAGGATCTGCAACTTCCCATCCTCCCTCCAACAGCCCCCCAGGCGGCCATGCCCAGCGCCTCTACCATGGGAAAGGGGGAGATGCCAGCCAGGAGAGCGGAATCTCCTCCTCTATAAAAGGAGGGGGTGGGAGGAGGGCGCAAAAGTCTATTGCAGCTCCTTCCAGCCAAAGCCCAAGGACGGGGAAGGGTGTGGGAACTCCCATTATCGGGGGATCCCCTCCCTCACCCCCTCTGCAGATCTCACAGCTTCCTCAGAGCCTCCCCTGGCGGGAATGGGGGGGCATGCTAACTGGACGGGGCAGGGGCCCTGGCTCCCCAGACCGAGGGCGTTCCCTGGTATCTCTCAGAGTCAAAGCGCCCGGCGGGAGGCTGATTAGAAAGGGGGAGAGCAGATGGCCCTAAGTTCCTCAGATGGCTCCTGGTCTATGGGGAGCCCCACCCCAGCAGACTAGCCCAGAGATCAAAAGCAGCTGGGGGAGGGATGGAAAGCTCCAGCAGGCAGCACAATCATTAAAGACTTTCAGCAGCCAGAAGAGCTCTCTGCCACCAGGGCCACCATAATGAAGCCCGGATTTAGGACTTGAGGAAGCCTCACGAATCAGCTGGGTACAGCCTCCCCATTTTACAGAGGAGCCAACTGAGGCCCAGAGTCACACCACATAGCCCAGTGGGTTTGAATTCTATTCCTGTTCCTGCTAATCTGGGTGATCTTCTCCAGGCCTCAATTCTTTGGGACTGGCCTAGATCTAGGACTGAATGGTTCAAGGTGGGATTCAAACCCAGGTCTTCTGACTCCAAACCCTGGCTTCATTCCAACGTGCCTTCTGAACAAATGGGCAAGGGAAGCCTTGAGATAGGTTGGGTATATCAGGGGAATTGGGGGGGAATAGAAGATGTTTGCCACAGGTTTAGAATCTGGGTTCAAATCCTGTTCCAGATGAGTCACTGAGCCTCTGACTGCCTGTTTCCTCAACTGTAAGTGGGGATAATGATAACAGCACCACCCTGGTGAAGCAGAGGGGCTTAATAATAAAAGCATATTCCCACCATTTCTTAATTCTCTTAGTATGGTCTCACATACACTGGCCACCTGAAGCTGTCAGAGCATCAGCCCATCAGTCCAGTAGTCCTGACAGAAATGATGAGGTCCAGCCCAGCCTTATGCCAGATGCTGCAGAGCCAAAGGAAGTAGAAAAAGGGGTGCTGGGGCTGCTAGATAGGTCAGCCCATAGAGAGCCAGGCCTGGAATCAGGAGGTCCTGGGTTCCAATCTGACCTCAGACACTTCCTAGCTGGGCGACCCCCATTGCTCAGCTCTGACCACTCTTCTGCCTTGGCACCAACACACAGTATTGATTCCAAGATGGAAGGTGAGGGGTTAAAAAGAAGAGGTGATGCTGGTTCTCAAGAATGAAGTCATCTCTGGAGGTAGTGCCTCAGATCGGGTCGTTCTCTCTTTTTTAAAACTCTTACCTTCTGTTGTAGAATCAGTATTGGTTCCAAAGCAGAAGAGCAGTAAGGACTCTTACCAAGGTTGGATTTGAACTCAGGACCTTTGTCTGGCTCTTAATGTACCAAACTACTAGCTATCCCCTTGAATGTCATTCCTTGTCATCTCTCCTTTGCAGCAACTCCAGGGCGCTAGATATCTTTCACATTAAAGTCATTTCCAAACCTAGAGGTAGGGGAGAGCCCTGTGTTAAATTTATTTTAGTTGGACCTGAATATACTTAATTGGTTGGATGGACTTAATAATTAATTGGTGGTCATCAGAGATTTAATTTCTGAATCCCAAAATGAATTACTAAAGTAAAATGTAATTTATGGTAGTTTATTTATAATAGAGGGAAGATATTAAGGAAGAGATAAAAGGGGAGAGAGAGAGAAAGAGAAAGCTCCAGCTTCTTCTGAGCCAGGTAGAAATTCCAAGGCTCCAGTCAGGGGAAAGGAGTCTCAAGATGATGGGCCTTTCTTGGGGGAAAGGCAAGGAACTAAGTTAGTCTTTACACTCACCACAGTGACCATCTAAAAGGAAAGCAGTCTGATGTCTCCTGCATGAGCTCCTCCAGGGGTCCAGTTCCATAGCCAAGTGTCTTCACTCCAAGTCTGAGTGTCACTCTCCTCCGAGTGACTCTTCTTCATTCTTGATTGACCGTTCTCCATCCTTGTGTGCTGCTGTTTCCTCTATTTAAAGACCTTTTTCTGTTGTGTCCCCTCCCCTAAATTTTACATCTACCAATCCCAGCAGATGCTCCTCTCCAGGACTGCCCACTCAATGTATAAAATGAGTGTTCACACCTTTTGTAGTTAGTTAACACCTTTTGTGGTTAGTTAACACCTTTTTGTAGTTAAAATGGGTAGCTCTACTTTAAGTACTGGGTTTACACCTCTGGGATTAAAATCTAAAACTAGATAGGGGATTACAATTTTATCTTCCCAATAAAGGAAGAGCTAAGTACCTTCATTGTTACAATCAGAAGATAGCTAAATCCAATCTTCACACCTTTGAGAGGGAGACTGGAGCTGCTCTGATGGAGCACTTGAAGGAACTCTCCTGCCAGTTGGGTACCCAAACCAAGTCTGGCACCACTGAGGTTTGGCCCCAGGAGGGAGATGGAGGGGAGATTCAGCCTAAAACAGCTGCAATCAACCCCCCTGCACCCCACAGCAGTGGGGAGGGGGCTCTGAATGGTTGTTACACTCCCATTGTAATGACTGAGAGAGGATGACCCAATGAAAAAAATGTAAACATAAATAATTTACAGCTATTGAATTTTTTGCACATTTGATCCATGTGTGTAGGTCTGCATAAATATATATATAAAACTTGTGGTTTAATTGTTTTCAATTATGTTTGGTTTTGGTTTTCTGGTCAAAGATATTAGAGTGGTGAGCTATTTCCTTCTCCAGTCCATTTTTCAGATGAGGAAACAGTCCAACAGAGTAAAATGACTTGCCCAGGGTCATAGCTAGTCCATGCCTGAGGCTGGATTTGAATCCATGTCTTCCTGACTCTAGCACTTTGGATCTCTCTCCTGACCATTTTCTCAGCCTGTTCTTCCCCTCAGTCAATAAACATTTGTGAATGGAGAAAGAAGGCATCAGTCGCTGATTGTGGAAATGAAACCCAAACAGCATCAGTATGGTGGTGGGAAGTGAAGTGGGTGGAAGTAGGATTTATCATGAAGTTGAAGTGTTCCCAAAGGGAGAAGGGCACCCATGGGAAAAGGCCAAATATCCAGTCTTGGGGCTCAAGGAGCTGAGGGAAAGACAAGAGCCACAGGACCGAATCTTGGAGGCTGCCCTATCTCCAGTGCCCCAAGAGGAGCTTGTAAAATGAAGGGGTTTCATTGAGATCGTGGGAACATAAGTTTAGTGGCATAAAGGACTTCAGAGATGATGGAGACTACTCTCCTCATTTTACAGATGGGGAAACTGAGGCACAGATTTATAAAGTCATTTGCTCAGAATCACGCAGAATTTGGACCCAGGTCTTCCTGACTCCAAGCCCAGCATTAAGTATCGGTAACTTTTTCTCTGGTCTTAAATATATACTCCAAGGATTGGAAGTTGTTTCCCCAAATGCCCTTCTGATGGGTCTTAAACGTTGAAGGAAAAGAAGAACTGTCTGGATCAATTGGGGTAGAAAAGCAAAATAAGAACTGTTTGGTGTTGTAAGTGTGATGGTGAAGGGAAAAGGGGGGAGACGGAAGGCAAAGAAATCAACGAAAATTAAAAGTTCCATCAGTGCTAACCAGGTCCCTGCCATCTCCTGGGGCTCCATCGGTCTCTCCCTCCCCTCCTGTCTCAGCCAGCCAGTAGGTTTTCTGAAC